>NW_026111727.1:10000-107500 GCF_024679095.1 Eriocheir sinensis
GAGGAGGAGGGAAATAATGGACTGGGGCTGAGGGGAGGGAGGAGTCGGAGGAAAAAGGGGAAAAAAAGGACAAGGAGGAGGAGGAGGAGGAGGAAGAGGAGGGAGAGAAAGGACTGTGGATGGAGGAATGGTGGAGAGTGGAAGAGGAAGTAAAAAGGGGAGAATAAAGGAGAGGAGGGAGTAGGAAGGGAAGCAGAAGAGGAGGGGAAAGAGGACAAGGGGAAAGAAGTAAAGGAAAGAGGAAGAGAGGGGAATGAAAAAGGAAATAAGGAAAGAAAGGGAGTAGACGCGGGAGTAAAATAAGAGCGGGAGAAAGAAGGGAAACAGAAAAGGAAAAGGGGAATGAGGACGAGAAAAGAGAAGAAGGAAAGAAGAGAAAATCAAAAGGAGAAGAGGAAAGTGAAGACAATAGAAGAAGAAAGGAGGAAAAAAGAAGAGAGTTAAAAAGAAAAGGGGACTGAGAAGAGGAACATAGAAAAGGAAATAGAGGAAAAAAATAGAAAGTAAAAGAAGGAAAGAAGAAAGAGAAAAAGGATGAGGATGAAAGTGAAGAAAGGAGGAGGTGGAAAGACGTAGGAAAGTGAAGGAAGAAGAGGGGAAGGAGGAGAAGAGGGGGAAGAAAGGGGGTAAGGGAGGGAGGGGGGTCACAGATTAGGTCTTCATCACTCATACTTCATATTTCCGCATGAGGTCATTATCATTTTTTTCCTTCCGTCCCTAATGACTGAAACATTACGGAGGAGGAGGAGGAGGAGGAGGAGGAGGAGGAGGAGAGAGACAGGAAATGAGGGAGAGGGGGAGAGGAACACGACAGCCACGCAAAATGGAAGGGACAAGAATCTTTAGAGAGAAAACAAGAAAATGGAAAAGAAAAGAAAGAAAATAATATAAATACAAAAGTTAAGGAGTGTGTGTGTGTGTGTGTGTGTGTGTGTGTGTGTGTGTGTGTGTGTGTGTGTGTGTGTGTGTGTGTGTGTGTGTGTGTGTGTGTATCGTAAAGCCATATTAGTCTGTGTGTTAGTATGTATGTTAGTTTGTTAGTTAGTGTGTATGTATGTGTGTGTGTTTGTGTATCCTAAAAGCCATGTCTATATAACTGACTTCTTGATTTATTTTCAACTTTTCCTTCTTCTCTCACTTTTCTCCTTTTTCCCCCTCCTCCTTCCTTTACTTTCCTTCTAATTCTTTCTATCTCTTATACCAGTACTAAACCCTATAAACAACCTCACAGCAACCTCCCCTCTCTTCCTCTAACTACACCATTCTCCACACCAATAACAACCTCCACTGCTCTCCCTCTCCTTCCCTTGCTCAGCCGTATAAGTGAAATCTGATCTGACTGCATTTCCATAAACTCCGGGTAAAGATAAACTATACAACTGTTATTAATCCGGGACTTATTCGTAAAGGGTTTGGTCTGGCTGGCTTGTGAGGGTTTGCGTGTGTGTGTGTGTGTGTGTGGAAGGTGGAAGGTGGGAAGTGGAAGGGAAAGGAAGGAGAGGGAGAGGAAGGTTCTACAGCAGGGGCGAGGTAGCTAACTAACAATGAATAGGAGTGAGCCGGCTACAATAGTTCCTGGAAAGTTGTATGTCTGTAGTAGTAGCAGGGTGAATGTATAGCAAGGGAGGGTGTGTGTGTGCCTGTGTATGTGTGTGCGTGGGAGGGTGTGAGAGAGGGGGGGGTAGGAGGAGGAGGAGGGAGAAGGGGAAGAAGGAGTGGAGTGAAAATATTATGTTGGCATAGAGTATAAATAAATAAAAGGGGGAACAGAGAGAGAGAGAGAGAGAGAGAGAGAGAGAGAGAGAGAGAGAGAGAGAGAGAGAGAGAGAGAGAGAGAGAGAGAGAGAGAGAGAGAGAGAGAGAGAGAGAGAGAGAGAGAGAGAGAGAGAGAGAGAGAGAGAGAGAGAGAGAGAGAGAGAGAGAGAGAGAGAGAGAGAGAGAGCGAGAGAGAGAGAGAGAGAGAGAGAGAGAGAGAGAGAAATATGAGTAATAGGTTCAGAACAAAATTTTGAAGAGGAAATGAAAAATAGCATGAGTCAAAAGAGGAGGGGAGGAGGAGGAGGAGGAGGAGGAGGAGGGAACATACCAAAAATGACATCAATGGAGATAATCGATTGGAATAAATCCGAGAAGGGGAGAGAGAGAGAGAGAGAGAGAGAGAGAGAGAGAGAGAGAGAGAGAGAGAGAGAGAGAGAGAGAGAGAGAGAGAGAGAGAGAGAGAGAGAGAGAGAGAGAGAGAGAGAGAGAGAGAGAGAGAGAGAGAGAGAGAGAGAGAAACGAGATTGAGTGTTGATGGTAGTTTACTCACTCTAACACCCCCCCTCTCTCTCTCTCTCTCTCTCTCTCTCTCTCTCTCTCTCTCTCTCTCTCTCTCTCTCTCTCTGCCATTCCTTTCATTCCCTGCATAATGTCCTCTGTGTCCTTTCGCGTGCCTTCCACACCTCCCCTATCAAACTCTCTATCTCTCTCTCTCTCCCTTCCTCTCCCTCTCTCTCCCTTCCTCTCACTTCCCAGCTGTCACCCTCACACTTCCCTCCCCAGCCCTTCACACCCTCTCTCTCCCTCTCCCTCTCTCTCTCACTTCATCATGGTCTCCCCTATTCCCATTTTTCCTCTTTTTTCCGCATCGACGCTCCTCTGATGCATTATAAAAGGTAGTTCCGGCGCTCCGACCCGTCAGTGACCAGCTGGCGGGCGGGGAGGTAAGACGCTACACGCACCAGCTGGGCTTTGTTATTCACACCGCCGGGATGCCACCTGAGTCTCGCCAGCTGTTTGAACGGGGTAAAAGAGAAGAGAGGACGAAGATACTGAAGGGTAGAAGAGGAGAGAAGGGAGAGAATAGGGAGACGGAAAAGTGTGGAGAAGAGAGAAAATGAGGGAGAGAGGAGGATAGGGAAGGGATAAAAGATGCAGAAGAGTTCGAGAGGGAGAAAAAGACATCAGGAAGAAGAAAAGAAGAAAGGAGAGAAAAGAAAGAAGCAGAAGGGTACAGGTGGTTGAGGGAGGCAGAATAAAGGAATAAACGAAGGAGGATAGAAAGGAAGGAAAGTAGGAAGGAGGAGGAGGATGAAGGAGACAGTAGGTGAGGGAAAAGGACATAGAGAAAGGAGAGAATGAAGAAGAAGGGAACAGGAGAAAGGAGATAATAGGACAGAAAAGAGGAGGAGAATGAAGAGAAAGAGAAGGATACAGGAGGATGAGGGAGCAAGCAGGAAGGAAGAGGGCAGAAGAGAGGAAGAGAAAAGAAAAAAGAAGAAGCAGAAGGGTACAGAAGGAAGAAGACGGGGAGGAGGAGGAGGAGGAGGAGGCCGCAGCAGGAGGGAGGGAGGCAAGGGAAGAAGGAGACCAGATTCTTCTTTACGAGTGACAGCTTTGGTGGGGCCGTTTTTCACTCGGTAGCAAATGAACTCCTTGCAATCTTTATTCCTCGTTTGTCCGACTCAAGTTTTTTACCCTCCTCGCTGCGTCCCTAATGTCTATCTCTTGTATTTATTCGCCGCTTGTCTCGTCTCGCCTCGGCTCCCTCACACACACACACACACACACACACACACACACGCGCGCACTCACATATTAAGGCGAGTGAGATATTTTCCTGACGTCTGTAGATAAAGTTGTTCATGGTCTGATTTTTTTTCCTGGTGTTGTGGTTTGATTTGTTTTCCTGGACGCGAATCAGCAGCGGAGGAACATGTTAAGAAGAGACGAGGAGGGACAGAGAGAGAGAAGACAAAAAATAACCTTCAGACTTGTAATAATGATGATGATGATGATGATGATGATGAAGAAATATAATAATGATAGCTAGTAAGCTTTGGAAGTAATATTATCAGTAGTATTTTTCGTTTTTCTTCTTCCTCTTCATCATTTTTATATATTTTCTTTCTTGGAGTCTTACTAATCATCACTTCGTCTTCTTTCACACATTAAAACTACAACTACTATTACTACTACTACTACTACTACTACTACTATTACCTCCTTCCTTCCTTCACCCACACCATCAGCCTCACACACACAGACATTCCCAAAAAAACAACCCCCCCCCCCCCCCCCCGACATACAACACACCACCAACCCACAATACAAGAGCGGAGTGCCTCAGGGCCGGCCGCGAGAGTCACCCGTGCAGCTGCGGCAACACGGTCACATTAACACGCATTGGAGGCCTGATAGTGCCCGTCAGCAACCCGAGAACCTGCCTCATCCCCGCGCTGTCCTGATTCGTGGTGATTGAGGAACGGCACGACATGTCAGATGGTGGAAGGGGAAAGGGTAAAGAGAGAGAGGGAGAGAGGATGGCGAAGGAGAGATGGAGGAGGGGGAAAGAACAGAGAGAAAGAGAGAAGGGGAGCATAGATGAGATGGAGGAAGAGGAAAGGATAAAGAGAGTAGGAAGCGTAAGAGAGATAGAAAAGGGGGGGGGGGTAGAAGAAGAGCAATAATGAAAAGGAACGTATTCATGGGAAGCGGAACAAGGATAAAGGATGGAAAAGAAAGAAACAACAGGAATAAACGGAAAAGATGTAACAAGGATAAAGAAAGGAAGAAAGGAACAACAGGGATAAAAAAGAAAAGAACATGAATACAGAAATAAAATAATGAACACTAGGAAAAAAATAAAGTAAAAAAGGAAAGAAGGGACAACACAATAAATGGAGAAACAATCGAGTAAAGAGGGGCTAATGGAAGGGAGGGGGGCGGGGGGCTGTTGAGTGGGACGCAGCTACTGGCACTGGCACTACAAAGGGGCGTGATGGCTTTACCAGGGCCGGGGAGGAGCGAGCAGGCGGCGGCCCACACCACACCACACATCCGTCACCTCTGATAGCCCCCCGCTGCTTTGAGTCACGCCACCATTCCCACCACCACCACAACCACCACCACCAGTCTCGTACCATCTTATTCATAACCACTACTCTTTCGTGCTTTCATCTACAAGTCTCCTTCATTAACTTTTTTTTTTTCCATTCCTCCTCGTCGTCATCGTCTTCGTCATCTGTTCCCTCTTCTGCTTTTTTCACGCATCCTCCCAGTTTTCCCAATCTTCTCCTTTTCATTTTCCTTTCCACCTTCTTTCCTTACCATATTGTCGTACTCAGCCACTCAGTACATCGCATTTCTCGGTTTCTGACTCACAAATATCGTAAACAAACACCAGTGAGGAACGGTTTTAACGATAACTTTAACTGGAATCTCGTTATCTGTGTGGGTACGAGAGTTTTGGGGCATGGAAGTGATAAAAGCCATGATTTGAGTACGATAATATGGCAACGCTGTATACAATGTTCTTTTCCTATACACTTTTCTTTTTTTTTACTCCTCCCCTTTCTCTTTTGCCATAAATACTCCCTTCCCGTCATCATACTTACTATTTCATACCATCGTACCATACCACCAATCCACAATACCGCCGCACAATACCACACCACAGTGCACTTCCATACCACAGCTGGAAAACCAATCCCAGGCCACAAAACCACCACCACCACCACCACCACCACACCACCGGACTCGCAGATCATTCAGACGCGTAACAAAGCCACTATTACCAACGCCACCTACCAATTAAATTCTCTAAAGCTGACCACTTTGATCCCTACCACCACCACCACCACTGCCCACCACCACCACCACCACCACTGCCCACCACCACCACCACCACTGCCTCCATGGATACACTCTCAACACGGCCACCACTACAACCATCACCACCACTACAACCATCACCACCACCACTACCACAACTATAGCGACCTCTCTCCACTCCTCGGTTCTTCCACAACAAGTAAAGCCTTTAGAGCCCTTTCCACTTCCTAGTTTTAATCCTTCTCTCGTTCCGCGGTCCACCTAACTCCACCTCCACCTCCACATGCATATCCACTGAGAAAAATAGATAGGTAGATAGATAGTTAGATAGACAGAAAGATAGAGACTCTGCTGAAGGAATAATTTGTTGTTTTATAGGGAAATATTTGGAGTGGATGATGGACATGAGGTGATGGAAGGGCATCTCATGTGGATCTCAGGTGGATGTCAGGTGGAGATCACAGGTAAAAGTTTCAGCATCAGTGAGTGGAGAAGCAAAGTGGAAGGTAAATATTAAGTGCATCAACCCCACGTATTGATGCACTTAAGGGATTCAACACTATATGAATTCCGCTGAACCCAAAAAGTGACATGGAAAAGCGATTGGAAGGTAAACGAGTACACTGAACCTATTACAAAACCTATTAGTCAGATGATTCTCCTTCTGGTGCCTATGAAGACCGATTTAATCCTATCCATCGTTATCCTGCTTTTCCCATCGCTGCTTCCCTCTCGGTTGTCGCTTGAATCAGAACCGGGGCGGAGTGACGGGGCGGGGCGGGGGGCGGAGGGATCTGACGGGGCCTCCTCCTCGTCAGCCCCGCCCTGTAGCTCTCATACTCACGAGGGTAAAGCGCTTAAGCTCCCCTTCATAATCCCATCAGCGTGTTTGCTACCCTCCCCGTCCCTCACACACATACACTCCCCCTTCTCCCTTTTCCCTTCCACTCCACTCTGTCCTCCTCACTCACTCACTACCCCTCTTTACCCCTCTTCTTCTTCCTATAGACTTCTAACAAGGTCCTTCTTCGTCTTTCTTTTCCTTCCCTCTTCATTATTTCTTTTCTATTATTTATATTTCTACTCTCCACAAGTCTCCTGCATTAGCTTTTCCATTCCATTTCCTCCTTTCCTCCTCGTTATCTGTTCTCCTTTTTCATCTTCCTCTCTCACACATCCTCCCAGTATTATACTAATCTCCTCCTCTCCCTTTCCCTTTTCACCTCCTTTCCTTTTATTCTCCTCCATACGTAAGATTTCTGCGTTAACTTCTCCTTTGCCTCTTCTCCGTTCTCCTCGTTTTCGGCTTTCTCACACACCTCTCGTTCTCCTCTTCCTCCTTCTATTCTTTTACTGTCCTCCATGAGCCTTCTTCATTGACTTTTCCTCTACCTCTTCATCGTTCTACTTGCTTTCTTTCTCCTCACACACCCTTCGTCATCCTTCTTACACACCCCTCGTTATTCTTTTCCTTCTTCTTCTCTTTACCCATCCCTCGGCCTTCTCCTTCTTCTGACACACCTTCTTCTCTTCAAACAATCCTAGTGCTCCTCCTCCTCACAGCCTCCACGCTCCCCAAGGCACTCCCGTCTGCCTTTGCTTCCTCGCTGGGCTGCCAGACGTAAACATGACAGGTGCCGAGAGCCCGACGGGGAGCCTCGTTTAAGGTTTTCACTTGCTTGAGTAGAAAAGAAATCGAGCTTAAGTAAGTCCAAAAGTGCCGACACACGCCCAGCAAGGTGCCAGCTAAGTGTGTGTGTGTGTGTGTGTGTGTGTGTGTGTGTGTGTGTGTGTGTGTGTGTGTGAAGGGACATATGGTGACACTCTTCTTCATCATGACGTCACCATCAGCTGCTTCTCCAACCTTCCCTTCCCTTTCTCTCCCTTTTTTTCTTTTTTTTCTTTCCTCTTCTCATATTTACTCTCTTCTCCGTCTCTCCCTCCCTTTTGTAATCGTTCATCTCTATCCCTCTATTCTGAAATTACCTCCAGTTCATGTATACCTTCCCTCCATTTCTTCTGTCTCCTTACCATTCGTTCTCTCCCTCCTTCCTTTTTCTTCCTTTCCTTCATTTTGTCCCTCCTTTCTTTCTTCCCTTCTTCCGTCTTTTTCCTATCCTTCGTTCTGTCCCTTCCTTCTTTCTCCCTCCTTCCGTCTTCTTCCTTACCCTTCGTCTTGTCCCTCTCTTTCTCTGCCTTCTTCCCTCCCTCCCTTCTTCCTCCTCTCCTCCAGCTCCTCTGATTTGCATGTGAAAGGGGCGAGATAAGAAGCCACGCTCTTCCCGGCTTGATCGAGTGACAGCAAGACGAAAACATACTGCCGCCCGTACCTGTGTTGTGCCCCGCCGAGCTGCACTTTGTTGGGGTGCGTCCATCGGGCAGGTGTGTGTGTACTGTAGAGACTTAGGGTCGTATTAAAAGACATATCGCCGCCCAAGAAAACCTATTTGACAAGGCTTTCGTAGTAGTTGTGGGCATTTCCAGTAGTAGATTTATGACCCCGGTGGTAGTTTGACCCTTCCTCTGTACCGTGAACCTAAGAAAACACTCATTAGAACCCGATTGGCCCCCTCTTAGAAATTGTTAATGTGAGAGGCGAAAGTGTCTTATAATAACAACCTTAGTGTGTACAGAGGGAACAATGGGGAGAAGAATGGATGATGATAATACTACAGATGCTGCTGCTGATATTGCGTTTACTTTGGTTAGAAAAATAAAAACAAGGACACAACAAAAGACTACTTATGTTCTACTATTTTCTGCTACTGTTCTCCTACTTCTACTACTACTATTACTACTACGTTTTTACAGTAGAAACATAGAAATTTAGGGTTAAAGAAGTAAAGAAAAATAGACTGCACTGTGTTTCAGAATAAATTATGACAAAATTAAAATTCATTGATATGTTGTTAAGTAATTCCTCCTCCTCCTCCTCCTCCTACTACTACAACTACTACTACTACAACTACACTTATCAATACCTTCTCCCAACGCACAAATTAGAAAATGACAACAGCTAAAAAATAAGGTCAACTTGCTCTCGTTTCCTTCACCTCCACCTGGCGTCCAAGCACCTTCCCGCTCGTACCTGTGAAAGAAAACCAATTACCGTGAGAGAGAGAGAGAGAGAGAGAGAGAGAGAGAGAGAGAGAGAGAGAGAGAGAGAGAGAGAGAGAGAGAGAGAGAGAGAGAGAGAGAGAGAGCAGTAATCTTCCTTATGACTTACGCTATCTGATAAATCCACTTCACATGCTCTTGACACAAACAGATTTTTAGATAGATTAAATTACTTCTCCTGATTTGTGAATGCGAGAGAGAGGGAGGGAAGAAAAAATAAACCTTGAGAAATCGTCTGGGAATGAGAAGAAGTGATAATGATGATAAGGAGGAGGAGGAGGCGAAGGAAGAAGAGAAGGAATAAGAAAGAGTAGAGGGAGAACAGCGAGGAGATGAATAAAAAGGAGAAATCGTCAGGAGAGATAAGGAAATGATGATAATTAGGAGATAAGGAGGAGGAGGAGGAGGAGGAGGAAGAGAAGGAGGAGGAAAAGGAGGAAACTGTAGAGCGAAAGACAACAGAGAATCGATGAAAAGATCTTGAGAAATCGTAAGAGAATGAGGAGGAGGAGGAGGAGGAGGAGGAAAATATATATAGAGAGAGAACAGAGAAATGATATAGTCTGTCTCCCTCTAAAACCTTACTTCCACATCAACTAAAGAAAAGAAACCATAAGAAAACCCCTTACACACAGCATCTCATCTTTACCACCACCAACAACAAACAACCCCCATCACCAAGTTACATTAGTCCACCCTCTCAGGACATGTTATTCTCTAAGCCAACTCAGTATACCGGGAGCCGCGCAAAACCCCGCTACCATCGACTATACTGCCATTCCACAACACGATCCACGGGCGAGTGAGTTGACCATCCAGGCAACAAATGTTTTTTTCTCCGCCAGGAAGCACCGCGCGCCAATTTTGAAAGCCCTGGATTCTGTGTTGGGGAGGGAGGGAGAGGGACGGGGAGAGAGGAAGGGGGAGAGGGAGAGGTAGGAGTGTGTAGGGGGGACTGCAGTGTGGTATGAAAGGGAAGCGAGGGAAATAGAGGGTTGGATAGGCTGAATGGTGTAAAGGATTTGAAAGTGTGTGTGTGTGTGTGTGTGTGTGTGTGTGTGTGTGTGAGAGAGAGAGAGAGAGAGAGAGAGAGAGAGAGAGAGAGAGAGAGAGAGAGAGAGAGAGAGAGAGAGAGAGAGAGAGAGAGAGAGAGAGAGAGAGAGAGAGAGAGAGAGAGAGAGAGAGAGAGAGAGAGAGAGAAGAGAAGAGAAGAGAGAGAAGAGAAGAGAAGAGAAGAGAAGAGAGAGAGAGAGAGAGAGAAGAGAAGAGAAGAGAAGAGAAGAGAAGAGAAGAGAAGAGAAGAGAAAAGAGAAGAGAAATAAAAAAAGCAAAACGACAAAGGAAAAAAAAGAAGAAATCGGGAGGTAAGAAAGAAAGAGAAGACCAAAACAAAAAAAGACAAACAAAAAAGAAAAACAATTAAGAGATAAGAAGCCAACGAAACACCCGCGTGGGCAGACCAGACCAGCCCGGACCAGACCAACACCTTCCCGAGTCACCCGCAGAGCCTCAGGTGGGAGACAAGACAATGACTTCTGCAGGTGAGGCGAGATGAACAGGTAAATCCAACTCAGCACCCCCTTGACCCCCTCCTCCCCTACCCCTTTCGAACACCTGTTGTGAGTCAGGTAATGATACGCCTCCGAGGGCCACAGTTAATCACCGCCTCGTCCATGAATTAGGGACGGAGGCCGCATAAAGAAGCGCCCCCACACCCGAAGGAGTGAACATAATTATTGCTGGCAGGAGGCTGGCCAGCGCCGCGTGTAAGGAGAATACTGATAACGTCTAAAAGAATCACATCATTTGGCGAGGCGCAGAAAAAAAATACTGAGGCTCACATTTCAAAAACAGAATGCAGGGGGCGAGGGGGGAGGGCTGCCGGGGCGAGGGTCTGGGAGGGCGTGAAGGAGCCGGCCAGCAGGAGCATCACCTCTGCTCCCGACAGGTTGATGCTTCAGTGCGAAAATATCTTCACGGGAGCATCCGGGGCGCTCAGTAGTCTTTCAGCAAGGAGATAACGCTGCAAAATTTGGGTATTCAGTGTAGTCAGTGTGCACATTTGCAGATGCCGTCAGACCTCTAGGAGACGTGCGGCAGAGCAAAAAAACTAGAATCAGAAAGGTTTTTATAGTGTTTTCATTTCTATTCCCTTTATGCCTGTGTTATGCTATTGTTTTTCCCTTTCCTCGTGCTGGTCTGGGCCGGCGGAACGGGCGTGCGGGGCGAGGTGAAGGAGGTGGAGGTGCAGCAGGAGGATCGGCTGAGGTGGCCGGACGGCGTCGTGCACTACAGCATCAGCGAAGGCTTCACCGTCCAGCAGTTCAAGTGGGTCCGCAAGGCCATGGACATTATCGAGGCAGAGACGTGCATCTTATTCGAGGAACGCAAAAACGCTGAGCGCCGCAAGCCGCCGAGAACCTTGTACATAAAGCCGGGCTACGGATGCACCTGCAAAGTGGGTTACCAGACCTTCGGCTCCGTGCTCAAGCTCCACAAACGCTGCTTTAAAGTGCTCGGCCACGTGGTGCATGAGCTCCTGCACGCCCTCGGCATAAGGCACGAACACCAGCGGTTTGACAGGAACTATTACGTTCATATCAACCAGACCGCCATCAGGACGGCCTACATCAAGAACTTCTTCAGACGCAGGAGGAGTCTGAGCTACATTTCCAACGCCGGTCTTCCCTACGACTACGAGAGCATCATGCACTACCCCAAGATCGGCTTCTCGGTGGGCAAGACGCAGGCCATCATCACGCCCATCGTGCCCTGCGCGGCGATCGGCCAGCGCAGGAGGATGAGTCCTTCAGACGTGGCCCGCATCAACCGCCTCTACGCCTGCACGGGCCACTACTTCGGCGACGACATCCCCGGCGCCGTGCCCTTCAAGGTGTGGCAGCGGCAGGTGCAAAAGCTGCGGCGCCTCGAGGCTCGCAGCAAGTGGTGACCTGCTGCCCCGCCGTCTGCCCCGCCAGCCCCGCTGCGGCTCACTAAGTATACCCTTAACTTTTTACGATAACGAGCATGTTAAACTATATCCACCGTATTACTGGACTGAATAAAGCCATGGCGGGATTAGCGACACTGTACCGGCCTGAACTTTGATAACGATCTCGAGCAGGCTGCCAACACGATACACTTTACAGCACTCTCTTTGTGATAACAGAACCATATATGAAATAATACGAAAGTCAGAGTATTTTATCTTCAAATAGCTGGTGAAACTAACAGAGCTCGCCCTAATAAGGTAGACTGGTAGAGGGTGTGTGTGAGTTGGAGAGGGGAGTGCGTGCGTGTGTGTATGTATGCGTGCGTGGAAGATTTTGTTGAAGAGAATGCTTCCCCCTAACTTAAAAAAAAAAAAAAAAAACTTGTCCTCTTTCTCCCTGAAGGTGAAGGACAACATGAAGACGACCGAATCAGAATGCGCGACGCCTCGGACGAAGGAACCATCAGACGAGGCTCCGGTCGATCTTCTCAAGGACCGCCGAGAAAAAGTTATAAAGTTTCGCCGGGAAAATTCGCGCGAAGAAACCGCCCAAAAGAAAAAGAAGAAGAACGAAACGTGAAAGGGGAGCAAAGCGAAAGAATGTTAAACAAATTCGGGTCTAAATACTAAGTGTTTCCCGACAATTGCTTGCTCCGTAAATTGAATATAAGTAGGTGCTTCGAAGCATAAGAAAATAGATGCTGATGAAGCCGTTTAGCAGGAAGGAAAACATACACAGAGAAAGTAAATTGCCTCGTTGCGTTGTTATATACTTAGCGTTTCTTCTCCCTCCCTGATGCCATTATAAGAGCACAGAGGATAAAAAAGAAGACGAAGAATGCAGAGGAGGAAAAAAGGGTACTTGCTTGAGGAAAATTGAAGATAACAAAAACTAATGAACTTTGAGAATGACGGAAAGAAAAAAATGTGGAGCTAAGTGAGAAATAAATTAATAGAGGATGGAAATTGGTAGATAGATAGTGAAAGATAGGTAGATAGTGAAGAGAGAAGAGCACACTAGAATAAAAAAATAAGAAATGCATCTATGAGGAGGAGTAAGAAGCCATAATGATGAAAAAACAAAGAAAATACTCACAAAAAAAAGAAAAACAAAGGAAACAAGAATACGAAAAAAAAAAAAAAAATCGTATGCTCCAAAAGACGATAAAAAAGAAAAAAAACTAAGACCTAAAAAAATATTGATAAGAAAAAAAGGAAAAAAACGCCAAAAAGAAACGAAATATGAATGACAAGAAAAGAAAAGAAAAAAAAGATAATACATGCGACAGGGAGATAGATAGATAGATAGATAGATAGAGATAGATAGATAGATAGAGAGATAGAGAGAGAGAGAGAGAGAGAGAGAGAGAGAGAGAGAGAGATAATTGCGAAAGGGAGATAAAGAAAGAGAAAAAAAAGGAATGAAAGCGCCTTAACTAATCCTCAATTTCAGTTTGGCGCCGCTCACTCACCACCACCACCACCACCACCATCACCACCACCACCACCACCACCAGAGGAAAATTGCAGTCTTCCAAAATTGCCGAGAAACACTCCAGAATCCGCGGGAAGGAGGAGGAGGAGGAGGAGGAGGAGGAGGAGGAGGAGGAGGAGGAGGAAGTGCATGATCCTCTTCTCTTCCCTTGCCTCCTCCATCACCATGCCTCCTCTCTCTCCTATATCTCATCCCCTACCACCAACTCCTCCTCCTCCTCTTCCTCCTCCTCCTCTCCACACGATGCTTACACAACTTTATGCTGATGCCGGTTATGATGGGGGAGGGGGAGGGGGAGGGGGGGTGAGAGTGAGGGAGGCATTAACCTAACTCATGCAACTCTCAGAAAGGGGGAGGGGAGAGGAGGGAAGGGAGAGGCTGCATGGAGGAAGAGAGGAAAGAAAGATGGAGGTGGAGAGAAGGAGGTTGAGAAGGTGAAGGGAGGTAAGAGAAGATGGAGGGAGTAGAGGAAAGCTGGGAAGAGTTTGTGAGGGAAAAAGAATAGAAGGAGCAAGGGAGGTTGAGAGTGTGATGAGAGGTTAAGGAAAGAGGTTGGAAGGATAGAGAGAGGAAGAAGGGGAAGGGGAGGAGGAGAAGGAGGAGGAGGTTTGAGGAAGGGTGATGGAGGGAAGCAGTGAGGAGAGGAAAAAAAAATAAGGAGGATTAACTTCAGGTTGATTAAAAAATGACGAAGAGGAGGAGGAAGAGGAGGAGGAGAGGAAGGCAAGAAACGTGGGAGGAAGGAAGGGAGGCAAGAGAGAGGAGCCGGAGCAAGTGGTGTGAGGCAAGAGGAAAGCAGGAGAGAAAAGGAAGACTGGGTGGAGGGTTGGAGGAGGAGGAGGAGGAGGAGGAGGAGGAGGAGGAGGAGGAGGAGGGGTGGAGGTGTGAGGAGGTAACCCAAGACGAGGGGTGGGAGAGGTGTGGGACCTGACGGCTCGGGTGTTGCGCTCCCCTCCTCCTCCTCCTCCTCCTCCTCCCCACCACCACCGACACATCCGTAGCACTGCCCACACATTATCAGGTCTGCCTCCTCTTCCTCTTCTTCTTCCTCTTCCTCTCATCATAAAAAGAATACAAACTAAAGGAAAGTCGTCCCGCCACTTCGAAGTCCAAGAATCTGACTTCGAGGAGGAGGATTTGTCTTTCCCTCAATAGACCAATTACTCCCTCCCTTAACTAACTCCAACGCCGCTAATGACCAACACTAATACCCCGACCAGCTGCCATCTCTTTGTGCGCCTCTAATCACCTCAAGAAAGGGCTTACGAGGAACTTGTCTTCAGCCTCTTCAGTCTCCCTCCCGCGAAGTACAAGAAGAGTCCTTGATGGCGAACAGGTTTTGTCAGCCACCCTGCAACCCCTGAGACAAGCCGTCGTTCTTAAACCTCTCTAAAACCCTCCTTCCCCCCTCTCCAACCCAGCCCATCCAGCCCTTCCCAGCCCATGCATGCAGTCAGCCTCCGAAAGCCCCGTTGCCCGAAGAACCAGACACAAAGGGGCGGACTACTCATGAACGGGAAATGCTTGCGAGTATAATGCGATGAAAAAAACCTGTCTACTTGATCTGGAGGAGACAAATGAAGGGTTGTGGATGCTGATGAGGAGGGTAGTGATGCTGGAGGAAGAGGAGGAGGAGGAGGAGGAGAAGGAGGAGGAGGAGGAGGAGGAGGAGGAAGACTCTCTCTGCAGGACGCATCATACAATGGCAGTTGACAGCTTTCAGGGGATCAAGTTCCAACGCTTCGCACCAATTGCAGGGACGCGACACCTTCCTTCCCTTCACACACACACACACACACACACACACACACACACACACACACAGGCACACACAAGCACTCTCCTCCTGCGAGCTGCTTTATGGTGCATGAGAAAGGGGTAGAGGAAGGGAGGGTGGGGGAGGGAGTCGAGGCAGTGGTGGTGGTGGTGGTGGTGAGGGTGTTGCAGCATGGTGGTGGTGGTGGCGTGGCGGCGCGGCCCACATGGTCACCTGATAGCAGAGAAGCCCCTCGCTGGGTACTCTTTGTCCCTCCTTCACACCCTATTAGATCACATGCGCCGGCTGCCATTCACGGAGCCAAGCCGCAAAAACTGCTGACGGAACACTATGCTGCCTGCCGGGGCCGCGTCAGTCCGGGCAGGCCAGCAGGCACCGCGGAGGCCCCCTGGCGGCGTCTGGCTGCATGGCTGCCTCAACACAGGGCCTAACATGAGCTATTGGGACTTTTAAATCTGACCCTTTTACTTATCCCTTCAAGCTGAGCCACATTCCTCTTACCCTCCTGCCTTCTCTCCCTCCAACCTTCTCTCGCTCCTCCCCTCTCTCGCTCCTGTACCTTCCTCTCTCGCTCCTGCTCCTTCTCTATCCTACCTACTCTCTCCTTTCTCTCCGTCTTACCTTCTCTGCCTCCTTCCCTCTCTCCATCCTACCTTCTCTCCCTCTCTCCCTTCTCCCTCCTCCTATTCCTCCGCCTCGCCGCGCACAGAAGCCGCATCTCCTCGGGATAAGCATCTGATAAAGCCCGCAGCACACCCTCCCTTACCCAAAACTGGTCTGACCTGTATACCCTAAACCGATGACACCTGTCCCCTGACCGCTCGACACACACACACACACACACGCACACATACACAGAGGTAAGTTTCAAGTCCATATTCTTATTAAACGTTTTGAGCTTCCATTACGATTATTTTCCAAGATCGCAGAGAAGAGTAATCAGGCTTTCATGGGTGATTTTCCCGTTCATGGTGTAGAAATCGTGTAAAACTACCACTAGGGTCACAAAACAGTCCAAGAAGGTCCCAACAACTTCTACGAGAGGCTTTTCAAACGGAAGAACTGAGGTGGCGATACGATTATGAACACAGCACCAAGTCTCCTCCTTCCCATCCCTTCCCTTCTTTACATACACTCCAGGACACAGCCAGCCAGCGAGGAAGCGAGCGACCTGCAGCAGCTGAGGTTATGCCAGGCGTGGAAACTTTACTCTCTCGTCCTCAGTGATCCGCGCCGGGGAGAAAAATGCGATGCCGGCTAAACTTACGTCAAGGTACGCGTTGTTCCTCACAGCCAGGGCGTCAGAAGCGTCCTCTCGCCTTACCTGAAGTTCTCCTCACTTTGCTCTCCTCTCTCTCTCTCTCTCTCTCTCTCTCTCTCTCTCTCTCTCTCTCTCTCTCTCTCTCTCTCTCTCTCTCTCTCTCTCTCCGTCGACCAAAGTTTCCCAGCACCGATGTACAAGATTTTTTTTTCCTCTTACCTTTCCCTACTTTGATACACCTGTTCTTCCGTGACTGATTCTGTGCACCTAAGTTTCTCGCAGCATCAGCATCCCATCCCCTGCATAGCTACCCCTTCTCTTCTTCCTCATCTCCTTTCCACTGTCATCCTTGTCTAGCTAACCCTTCTTCTCTTCCTCACATCATCTACACATCAAACCCTTCTCTTCCTCCTTTTCCCTATACACCAATCACCTCTATACCTAACCCTTCTCTTCCCCCTCTTCTTTCTACACCCATTATCTACGTACACAACCCTTCTTCTCTTTCTTCCTTTCACACCTGCAGCTCTCCTATGACAGATCCCCCGTTCACACCTTCCCTCTGCACACTCACACACACATACACACACACGTTCCTCTTCGTTCACACCTGTTACCGCCCCTCCCCGCCCTTGCCCGTCGTTACCCGGCTCTATCACCTCCCGTCACCCACTGCAAGAGTAGAAATATGTGCACAAAAATGAATATAACTGCTAACTGCGCCTGTTTCACGCCGGCCGAGCACTCGTTTCCACACAGAATATATCAGTCGTCGCCGCCGTTGTGTGAAACTATTATAGAACCGACGCGACCATTAGGTTTTACACACTGTATGAGAACGAGACTAGAAAAAATGTATATATGTGATACCTCCTCCTCCTCCTCCTCCTCCTCCTCCTCCTCCTCCTCCTCTTCCTCTTCCTCCGTGTGATACAGATCCGTTTAACAGGTAGAAAAATGTGAAATAAGAGCATTGTCTATTTTTTTTTCTTTTTCATGTGTGATGCTTAAGCTGTGAAAAAAGACTTAATGCGATTTTACTGCGGAAAAAAAAGTCGAATATCAGTTAGGTTGCATTTATTATTTTTTTACATAGTACAAAGTGAGTAACCGGAGCGTCAAACGTTGTGATGTTATTGAAAATTACACAACGCCAGGCTTGCACATAATATCAACCTGTGTGCGTGTGTGTGTGTGTGTGTGTGCGTGTGTGTGTGTGTGTGTGTGTGTGTGTGTGTGTGTGTGTGTGTGTGTGTGTGTGTGTGTGTGTGTGTGTGTGTGTGTGTGTGTGTGTGTGTGTGTGTGTGTGTGTGTGTGTGTGTGTGTGTGTGTGTGTGTGGCATTTCAGGGATTCCAAATGTGTGCAAAAATTTGTCACAAGCTTTCCAAAAACGTTGAATAGGTAGACAAACACACACACACACACACACACACACACGTCAGCGTCCCCTACGTAAGATAAACACAAGCAGAGGTTAAAACTCATTCCCATCCGCGTGTTCGTTGAAGCGTTGCATCCGGAAGTGACGGGAGGTCAATAAAGGAGGAGGAGGAGGATGAGGAGGAGGAGGAGGAGGAGAGAGAAGAGGAGTAGTAAAGGTGTGCAGAGGGTCGGTCCTCACCTCCACTAATGTCCAATCAGTCGACAGAAGCTTCCCGTCCCTCACCTTCATTTACCTGCTCCTGTCAAGTTCATTAAGGAGAGTCTACTTTTTGCCGGGCGGGTGTCGCGGATACGTAAGGTTGGTGGGGCCGCGTTCAGGTTAACTCCACGCTCCAGGAAATGTTGAGTGTCGTCCGCGTGCGAGTCAAGGTTTTTGGTGCGAGTTTGTGTGGTGCAAAGTGTCGCCTCTGATCAAGGGAGGAAGTTAAGGCGTGAATTATCTACTCCTCTTCACCGGCCTTCGCTACGCCGCCTTTCCACCCTCGTTTGTGCCTATCCCCGCCCCTTCATACCCTTCTACCTCCCTTCCTATTCGTTTCCTGAATCTTCCTCCCTATCCGTTCCCCTCCTTAACGTTCTTCGTCCGTTCGTATTCCTTTCCTGCATCTTCCTCCCTATCTCTGCCCCTCCATACC
Source organism: Eriocheir sinensis (assembly GCF_024679095.1). Classification (NCBI taxonomy): domain Eukaryota; kingdom Metazoa; phylum Arthropoda; class Malacostraca; order Decapoda; family Varunidae; genus Eriocheir; species Eriocheir sinensis. The sequence goes on from NW_026111727.1 coordinate 28,314, forward strand.
CTTCTTCTTCCTCCCTTCCTATCCCTTTCCTGCCTCTTCCTCCCTATCCCGCCCTCCATACCCTTCTTCTACCTCCCTTCCTATCCCTTTCCTGCTTCTTCCTCCCTATCGCTCGCCCCTTCCTTCTCCTTTCTATCCATCCCTCGCCCTCTTCCTGTTAATTCCTGCCCTATCCCAACCTCTTCCAGCGCCTTCCCGCCCCTCATTGCCTCCAGCCACGCCTCTCCCCACCGCCCCCTCCAGCTCTCTCAGGTCCAGTTCACTGTCAACTTTTTCCCCAGATTGAAAGCTCATTCCTCGTCGGTAAGTTGTTTTCCGCCACATTACCGCGCCAGATTTACAGCGTCTCGGGCAGTTTCCGTACATCTTCGCCCGGCGGGAGGTGCAAACACTCGGGGAATCGGCGGCGGAGGGGGCGGCGGCGGCGTTACTCACTTGCCTCTTTACCTGACTCAAGCTTAATTGCAGCGTCTAAAGATAAGCGTGAGTGATGCCTAATTCTGTCCGCGAATAAAGGAGGCGCAGGAGGAGGGTTCTCGGCGCGGCAGTATCGCTCAGATCACGAATTTCCTGGCCATCAGCGGCATTACATCGACGCCGCCGCCCGGCTTCATTCCACCTGAGTGGTCAAGTCGTTTCCGGCAGCCTCGTCGAGCCCTGGACCAATCACAGGCCTCGGCGGCGGGATAGGATCATTGGGCGGGAAATGGGAGACGCAAAAGTGTCATCAATCTTAACCTAATTTCGAGGAAGCCATAAAGTGAGCCGCGATAGGATGAGAGAGTTAGTAAATAGATTTCGAGACGAGGCCTCTGGGCGCCGCGGGGCTGGGCGGTGACCTTAGGCCGGGGAGGCGTAGCTCCACCTCTCTCTTCCCTGCTTTCATCTTTTCCTTCATCTTCTCGTCTCTCTCTTCCTCCTTTTCCCCTTTAGTTGCAGTAATCGAACACGCAATACGACAGCCATGATATCCCTTAAGCAACACCAATACACCAATACACATAAGCACATCTAAGCCTCGCTCTCCCTCGCTCCCAGGAATGGTCGCCAACACAGTTCATATCCTGCCGGCCGGGTGCTCCGCGAGGCATCATTTGGGCGCCGCCACAGCCGCCCCGCAACACCGTAAGACCCGCTCCCAGACACCGTAAACAAGAGTTCTTTTTTTGCCTCCTGAAGTTACTGCATAATCTATAGGACGTATGTCGCCCATGCAGCCGCGCGGGAAGGAGGGATGAAGGACGGAGAAGGAGGAGAAAAGGAGAAAGGAAAAGAGAGGGGGGATGGGAGGAAGGGCAAGTGAAGGGGAAGAGGCGCCTCCTTCCCGTCATATCCCGCCGCTGTTAACTCCCTCAGAAAACCATTACTCAGGCGGGAGACGCGACGCGCATTAGCCTCGCTTCCTGCCTCGCTCTGCTTTTAATAGACGCAGTCACCGTTGGGGTTAGGGCGATGGACGCGGCAGCTCGGGAGGAAGATAAAGGTGAAGGTAAAGTTGGGGGCGTTCCCTGTAGGAGGATGCAAGAAAAAAAAAAGCTAAACTGAAAACACATAAGACAGACTTTTTTTTGGCTCTTCTGAAGTACAAAGCAGGAAGAAATAAAGAGGAAAGATATGCATAAGGAAAAGCACTGAATTGTTTGAAGATAAAAAAATAAATTAATAAGAAAATAAAAAAATGGTCAGTTGTTCCGAAATAAAAAGGAAAATGTAAATAGGAAAAGGGGAATGGGTCATAGAGAAGAAGAGGAGGAGAAAAAGCAAGACCAGCGACTCGTGTAATGGCGCCTCCGTGACCGTGGAGGAAGTCCCGCGAACTCGTCTCCGCCGCCTCCACCGTGACTCCCGCACGACCCGCCGAGCCGCCCGACGCAGCCGACCGTGCGTGCTGGGCCCCGGACTGACTGACGAAGAGAAAAAGTCAGACCCCCTCACCCCACACACAAACAAAAAAGCCGGACCACCACGCCCCCCAAAAAAGTTAAATAAAACAATGTAAAAAACAATCCCCCAAAACAGACAAATAAAACAAAAATAAAAAGCAAACCCCCAAAAAAGATAAATAAAATAAAAAGCAAATTCCTGAGCACTCTAAATCCAGCTTCCATGAAATAACATAAACACCATGAATGTTCTGATCAATAACATCATTCTCATCTTCATCATATCATTATCATCTTCATTATCATTATCATTTCCAGGCATTATTAACATCATACACTGCAGAACATAGGCCTTTCCCAACGTCCTCCACCTCTCCCTCTCTCTGATGTTAGTGCACTTCATCCTGCTCCGGCAAATGATGACTAATTTTATTATTATTGTTATTATTATTATTATTATTATTATTATTATTATTATTATTATTATTATTATTATTATTATTTATGGGAGAGTTTTGGCACTGAATGAGACGTATTGAAAAAAAAAAGTGAGGGAAAATAAGTGAAAGAGAGAGAAAAAAGAATATCTGCAGCTTCTTCGAGTCCACAGTGGTTCGCTATTCAACGCAGTCTTCCTCCTCCTCCTCCTCCTCCTCCTCCTCCGCCCACTGAGGCCACTTGTCCCTCTCTGTGTGGCTCTTAATGAGGGATGCTCGCGAGACAGACTTTAAATGATCCTCCTCTTTGTGTGTGTGTGTGTGTGTGTGTGTGTGTGTGTGTGTGTGTGTGTGTGTGTGTGTGTGTGTGTGTGTGTGTGTTCATATTTTGCTTGCTTTCTTCCTTCTCTCTTTCTTCCTTTTCTTTCTTACTTTCCTTCTTTTTTTCTTTCGTTCTCCATTTCTTTCCTTCCTTCCTTTTCTTTTCTTTCTTCCTTCCCTCCATCCTTCTCCCTGTTTCCTTCATCATCTTCTATTCTCTAGTATTCCTCAGTAAATTATTTCCACTTTTTTTGCGTCTATTCCTTCCTTCACCCTCCTCTATTGCCTCCATCATCATCATCTATTCTTTATTAACCCTCAGTCACTTATTCGCACTCTCTTTCTCTCCATCTCTCCATTTTCTCCCTTCTCTTCCTCCTTCCATTCTTTCTTTCCTCCTTCCTTCCTCTCCTTATTCTCAAATCTTCTTTATCCTCTCTTCTTGTTCTTTCCTTCCCTTCGCAAACCTGTAATTATTATTTTTTGCCTGCGTTTTATCGTCTCCTATTTTCCTTTGTTTGGTCTTCCCTTAAAATGTTCTCTCTTTCTTTCCTTTTTTCCCGTTTTCGTCCGTGTACTTTAATATTGTCATCTTTGCTCTTTTTCTGACCCACTCTCTCGTATGTGCTCTTGCAGGGGAGACTAAACCACACACTTCAAGGAAACAAAGGGAGTCTGAGAGCAAAAAATAAATAAGGAGAGAGAGGGAGAGAGAGGAAAGAAGACACGAGAAACAGGATATCATGACACACTAAGGAGAGAGAAAGAGAGGGAAGAGATTAATAAAACACATAAAACAACAAAAATGAACCAAACGAGGAACAAAAAATGCAAAACAAGTGAACCAAAATGACGAACTGTATAAAAAAAATTAAGAGAAAAGGAAAACAACGAGGGAGAGAGGAATGAAGGGACGAGAAACAGGATATCATGAAACACACAAAAAAGCAAGAGAGAGAAAGGGAAGAGATTAAGAGAAATACAGTAACAGCAAAAAAAACACGAGTAAATGAAGCAAAAACGAATAAAAGCGAAAAAAATGAACTATTGGATAAAAGAATGAAGAGAAAAGGAAGACAACGAGAGAGAGAGGGAGAGAAATGAAACAAGATATCATGAAACAAAAAAACAAAAGGGAGAGGAAAGAGTTAATATGAAAAAAACCCGAAAACAACAGCAACGAGAGTAAATTAGACAAGAAACGAAAAAAAGAGAAACATGACAAATTCGAGAAAAAAGGAAGACCACGAGGAGGAGAAAAGATGAAAAAAAAGTAGCAGGAGGGACGCAGATAAAAGTTTGGTCCTGTGGAAATTAAAGTTTCGCCCGAAGTAGGAAAGAAGAAAAAGGAGAGTAAAAAGAAAAAAAAGAGAGGTGTGTGCGTGTGTGTGTGTGTGTGTGTGTGTGTGTGTGTGTGTAAAAAGAAAGCGTAAAGGAAAGAAGAAAAAACGTGAAGCGTGTGAAATGTTTCCGCTCATCAGCCGGACTTGAAGGAAAGGGAAAGTTTGGACAGGTGTGAAGCAGGTGTATAAATGAGCGTAGATGTGTAGTCAGGTGTATGAAGGTAGATACAGGTCAGGGGGAGGTGGTATAGGAGATATTTTTGCCGTGTGTTAGGACGAATCAACACAATAAATATAGCAAACGGAGGGTAAAGGAAGGGATGCTAGTCATTTATATACATTGAGTTTATAATATCATCGCGTATTTACACAATGAGGGGTAAAAATTATAAAAAAAATGATCGGCCGGGTGGAGGATTTCTCTTAGTGTTGTCTAATCTAAGTAAGCTGAAGTATGGTTAAGTGAATTTTGTCAGGTAAGCAGTCAGGTATATGCAGGCAGATATAAGTAGCTGCATAAGGGTAAGTATGTGGAAAGGTGTGTTATCTAATAAATGTATAAGGGTGACTGGTTAGTTATATACAGGCAGGTAGGTTGTTAGGTTAAGTGGATAGGTGTGGTCAGGTATGTTTTTTTTTTACATCAAGGAGACGGCTCAAGGGCAATAAAAAGAGTACAAAAAAAAAAAAAAAGCCCACTACTCGTCGCTCCCATAATAGACAAAAGTAAGGAGTAGACAAAAGAGAAGTCAATTTCGGGTCAGGTAAGTGCAGGTAAGGTGTAAAAGTGAAAGTGAAAATGCTTGCAGGCAGGTGTTTTGTTTCTAATCTACGTATACAGGTGTCAGGTTAGGTGTATATAGGTAGGTATGTCATCAGGTGTATGCAAACAGGTGTGGGCAGGTGCGTGTGGGTGTGGGTGGTGTGTACAGGTGTGCGTGGGGCGGCGGGGCGCGTGCTCGGGGCGGAGGTGAGTTATGGGCGCTTCCGTGTACCTGGCGGGGCGAGGCGAGTGGGGAATTTGCTCACCTTTCTTGGGGCCGCGCGGGGACAGGTGGGCCGAGGACGACACGCACGGGGAGAACTTTTTTGTTATTATTTTTTATTTCGTGCACTTTAGTTATGTAGGTTTAAGTTCTTGAAGTTTTATCATATGTAGATTGTAATAATAAAGGTGAAGATTTTTTTTTTTACATTATCTTCATTTATCTATCATGCAATTTATTCTACTTTACTTCATGTGGGTTTAAGTTCTTTCATATTTTGTGTGGATTGGAATGCTAAATAGGAAGATTTTTTTTTCTCTAATATTTCGTGCTTTTTTTCATATGGGTTTCAGTAATTTTAAATCTTGTGGACATTCAGATGATAATGTTTTTCGCTTCCAACGATTCAATAAAACATGGTATAGAGAATAAGGAATGGAAATAGTATAAGAATCATAATAATAGTAATTCATGTCCTCAGTTTACCCATGAATTGCGCTATTTAACTTTTCCTAGAGAGTCTCAAGTAATTTCTTGTCCTCGTTCATTGGGGAGAAACATAAGCTTCTTTGCAAATTATAGAAGAGAAAATGTTTAACTGGAGATACATTTTTCCTTAAACTTGATTAAAATAGAATCTCTCTCGATGTTCCTGCTGCGGCCCTTCCCTTCCTTTCCCTTCTCAAACATTCCCTTCCCTTCTCTTTCCTTCCTTTCCTTTCCTTTCCCTTCCCTTCTCTTCCATTCCCTACTCTTCCCTCCCTTTCTCTTCCTTTCCCTTCCCTTACCTACCCTAAGAATTTCGTCCTTTCCCTTCCCTTCTCTAACTTTCCTTTCCCTTCTCTTTCCTTCCTTTCCCTTCCTTTCCCTTCCATTCCCTACTCTTCCCTCCCTTTCTCTTCCCTTCCCTTACCTACCCTAACAATTCCTTCCTTTCCCTTCCCTTCCCTTCCCATCCCTTCCTGTCCCTTCCCTTCCCTTCCCCTCAGACTTCCACTTGTCTTCATCACGCCCTGTCACCCCATCTCCTCTCCCTCTCTCCCTCTCTCTCTCCCTGGTAGTGACAGAGCCCGTCTTCCTTCTCTCCCTCCTTCCCTCCCTCCCTCTCTACCTTCCTCGCCTCATTTTTCCAAGCCATCAATTTTCCCTCTCACTCTCACTCTCACCTTTTCGCTTGTCATTCTCCTTCATTTACTATACATTCCCCTCTGCCTCCCTTTATTTTGGGGTTTCTTTCCTTCTTTTCTACTTTTCTTGTTTTTTCTCTCCTTTTCCTCTCCCTCTTTGGTTCCGTTTTTTCTGTGTATTTTTCCTCTCTGGTTCATTCTTTCATATTTTTTCTCCTGTTTTTTTTTCTGATTCACTTTATATTTGGTACTTTTTTTCCTCTTCTCTTCTTTTCTCGCTACGTTCCTCTTTCTCTTCCGTTCCATTCCTTTCAGTTTCTTCTTTCGTTCTTCTTTCCTCTATAGCTTTCACTTTTACTTCCATTTTCATTCTTATTTTTCACCATTTCCTACATATTCTAATCCTCCTTCATCACTACCTCCTCCTCCTTCTCCCCTACCTCCATTTCTTCCTCCCCCTCCTCTACTTCCTTCTCCTTTTCATCTCCAGGCAGACAGACCTCGGTGACAAAACTTTCCCTCCACTGTTTACCTTGTATCTCCCTCTCCTCTGTCCCTCTAGCGGCCGGGCCTGTACTAATGTCCCTCGGCCCTCCCTTCGCCCTCTTCCTCTCGTCCTTTCCCTCACTACCGGCCATCACGCCTCCCTCACGTCCCCTCGCGAACCCCCGCTGTGCTTTATTTGCTCTCTCCGACTCTCTACGCCTCTCTCTACCTTCTCCCCTCACTCATTTTACCTCCTGCCTCCGCTATCTCCTCTCTCCTCCATCTGTTTCCTCCTCTCCCTTCCCTCTCTCTCGCTATCTCTATCTCTCTCTCCCTCTCCCTCTCGATTGCAAACTCCTCCTCTTCATCCTCCTCCACCGTGCTGCCTTGCCTTAAAAATTCCTCTCCCCTGTAAAATTTCTCTCACCTGGTGGAGTCCAACACCTTTACCTGTCCCTCTCTCCCCTTACGTACCTTCCTCCCCTCAGGTTTCCTCCTCTCTGTACGTGTTGGATGTGATAAAGGTACACACGGACACATATACAGACACATACACACATACACACACGTAGTCACTAAACGATAACAGAGTAGGAGAAACAAAATACGGTAGTCATGTGTTATTTTTTTTCTTGTTTCTTAAGTGAGAATATAAAACAAGGGAATTTAAAGGAGGAAGAAATGCAAGTTGGGAAAATAAACGATGAATTACGGAATGAATGATACAGAAAAAAAAACATTAAAAAAATCTCACTCTCCTTCTCTCTATCTCATTTTTCAATACACTGTTTTCTCCCTTTCCTGAGCTGTATTTTTCTTCATCTATCATTATTATCTTCTCCTCGCCTATTCTTCTTCTTTTTAAGCTAATAATAAAAGAGGAAGGGGAAAATAACGCAAATGGAAGAACCTCGTCATGTCAAAATAAAACACCAAAAAAAAAAAAAAACACAAAAATGAAAATAAGTAAAATGAAAGACGAGGAAGAAAAGAAAAGAAAGGAAGAATCTCGTGGAAAGAATAAGTAATGTGTGAGGAGGAGGAGAGTGGAAATGCGGAGGAGGAGGAGGAGGAGGAGGAGGAGGAGGAGGAGGAGGAGGATATGAGGGAAGGAAAATATATTGCGGCATGACAGATGGTGAAGGTTAGTGAGGAAAATGAGAAGCAAAGAAGGCGATGAATGGGGCGGGGAGTAGGAAAGAGGAAGGAGGAGGAGGAGGAGAAGGAGAAGGAGGAGGAGAAGGAGGAGGAGGAGGAGGAGAAGGAGGAGATGGAGGAGGAGGAGGAGGAGGAAAAAGGTTGGACGGTGGAGGAAAAAGGAAAAAAAAAAGAGAATGAAATGTTTGCCTCATATTATGCGAGAGAACGATAGATAGATAGATAGATAGATAGATAGATAGATAGATAGAGTGAGTGAGTGAGTGAGTGAGTGAGAAATTTGCAGGATCAGAAAGAAGGGAAAACAGCTACATATAAACAGAAAATAAGGAAGATAGAAAGACAGACAGATAGATAGATAGATAGATAGACAGATATAGGGAGAGTGAGAGAGAGAGAAACTTGCAGCATCAGAAAGAGGGAGAAACAGCTAAATACGGAAGATATACAGAGAGGAAAAAGACTGGCCCTCCTCCTGCCCCCAAAAAAAAGGTGGGCAGGTGGTGTTTCCCTCAGGTGTGTCTCTCCCCCTCTTTATGGGACGTTCCCAGACTTACCTGCCACCTGCCGCCCCCCTCGATCCCTTCCTAATTAGATTTACAAGCCCCGGCGTGACGCAAACACCTGCAGTGCCCGTAAAATCAGTTCGTCCACCGCCATTTCCACCTGGTTTGTTTGTGAGATGCTGGGAGTGCGCACGGGAGGAGGCGGAGGAGGAGGAGGAGGGAAGGAGAGAGGGTAAATAAGGAAGGAACAGGAAGGTACGAATGCAAGGTATGTATGAATAGGTACAAAAAGTGCGTGTGTTTGAGAGAAAGAAAAACAAAGTAGAGGAGTCTAGGAGGGAAGGAAAGAGGGGAAATAAGGAAGGAACAAGAAGGTAAGAAATAGCACAGAGTATATATGAGCAGGGGAAAAAGTGCGTGTGTCAGAGAGAAAAAGACGAAGGAGGAAGAGGTGCACTGAGTGTGTGTGTGTGTGTGTGTGTGTGTGTGTGTGTGTGTGTGTGTGTGTGTGTGTGTGTGTGTGTGTGTGTGTGTGTGTGTGTGTGTGTGTGTGTGTGTGTGTGTGTGTGTGTGTGTGTGTGTGTGTGTGTGTGTGTGTGTGTGTGTGTGTGTGTGTGTGTGTGTGTGTGTGTGTGTGTGTGTGTGTGTGTGTGTGTGTGTGTGTGTGTGTGTGTGTGTGTGTGTGTGTGTGTGTGTGTGTGTGTGTGTGTGTGTGTGTGTGTGTGTGTGTGTGTGTGTGTGTGTGTGTGTGTGTGTGTGTGTGTGTGTGTGTGTGTGTGTGTGTGTGTGTGTGTGTGTGTGTGTGTGTGTGTGTGTGTGTGTGTGTGTGTGTGTGTGTGTGTGTGTGTGTGTGTGTGTGTGTGTGTGTGTGTGTGTGTGTGTGTGTGTGTGTGTGTGTGTGTGTGTGTGTGTGTGTGTGTGTGTGTGTGTGTGTGTGTGTGTGTGTGTGTGTGTGTGTGTGTGTGTGTGTGTGTGTGTGTGTGTGTGTGTGTGTGTGTGTGTGTGTGTGTGTGTGTGTGTGTGTGTGTGTGTGTGTGTGTGTGTGTGTGTGTGTGTGTGTGTGTGTGTGTGTGTGTGTGTGTGTGTGTGTGTGTGTGTGTGTGTGTGTGTGTGTGTGTGTGTGTGTGTGTGTGTGTGTGTGTGTGTGTGTGTGTGTGTGTGTGTGTGGGGAAATGGGTCTGCATGTGTTGAGATGGAATGAAGTGTGAATTAAGTATGAAGTGTGTAGGTAAGGTTTGGTACAAGAGTGTGAGGTGAAAAAATAGTTTGTTTAGGGTGGAAAAAGTATAAGGAAGAAAAGTAGAAAATGAGAAGGGAAAACAAATATGAGTGTGGGAATTGTTTAGATCGGAATGAACTTTGGTTGTATGGAAGTGGTAGTCAAGTAGTCAAATGTATGTAAAGAACGCAAGTGGAAGGTCTGAACGAGAGAGTAAGGATATACAGGTGTGGGTGGATTAGTGGACAGGTAAACTAGAGGATATCCAGCTAATAAGGAAACCAAGACGCAAATAGTAACAAGAAGCGCTATCACAGGAAGGAATTAAGAAGGGGTAAACGTGAACATAAATCGGTTCCGTTGAGTATGTGATAAAGTCAAGCGTGAGAGAAAATACCTGCCTCGTGCTCACCTGTGCTAATCATTAATTTTGGCTCTGTTGGAAAGGCGGACAAGCTAGATGGGAGGGATAAACAAGAAGGTAGATGGATAGATAGACTTGTGGGTAGGTCGGTAGGGCAAGAGGTAGGCAGGTGGATGGCTAGTATAGTTGAGAGGAAGGTAAACATATAAGCAGGTAGAGGAGTGAGCAGGAAGATAGAAGGTTAGGTGAGGTTAGGCATTCAGGTTGGTAAGCAGATAGCCAGATGGGTAGATAGGAAGGTAAGGAGGTAGGTGGGTACGTAGGTAAGGGAGTAAGCAGGAAGATAGAAGGGTAGGTAACAATATAGAAGGTAGGTAAGGCAGGCAGGTAAACAGACAGGTAAGGGTAGGTGGATCCATTTTGGTGAATTTTTGATGAGGCCACAAAATTTTTCATCCCTAACCAGAAAGCAGGAAGACAGAAGGTTAGGTAACAATATAGGAAGGAAGGGAGTCAGCCAGGTGGGTAAGGTAGGCAGGTAAGCAGACAGGTAAAGGTAGGTGGAGCCATTTTGGGGAGTTTTTGATGAGGCCACAAAATTTTTCATCCCTAACCAGCCCGGAAAAGAGAACAACAATTATCCAAATTAGCAAACATTTTTAGCAACGATTAAGGAAATTTTAAGACGTGATTAAGACTTTATAAATACAGGCGACTAAACTCCCTTCCCCTACCCCCCCCTTTAACCCCTTTATTCTCCCTCTCTCCTTCCTTCCTTTCCTTCTTCATAACTCTCTCTCTCTCTCTCTCTCCTTTCCTTTCCTCTCCCGTCCTCCTCTCTCCTACCTCTTTAACCTCTTTTATTTTCCCTCTCCTTACTCTTTCCTTCCTTCTTCCATCCTCTATATTGTTTCCTTTTCATTCCCTTCCTCCCTTTCCTTCCACTCCCCTCCCTCTCTCCTTTATTCTTTCCTTCCTTCCTTCTCCTTCTTCCTTACCCTCATTTACTTCCTCCATATTGTTTCCTTCCCCTCTTCCTCCTCCTCCTCCCCTCCCTCATATCCAGGTGGGCTCAGGTGGTCTCAACAGCAAGGTATTTTACCCTTAAGACTCTGAGCATGAGGTTCATTTTGGCTCCTTTCCGTATTTTTTCACGTTTGGGGGATTAGTGTGATATACTCAGGCGGTCACGTCACGCTATTATAAGAAAGGAAGAAGGAGGAGGAGGAGGAAGAGGAGGGAGAAAGAAGAGACTAAGGAAAAGGGAACAGAAGGAAGAAGAGAAAATTGGAATTACAATACATGAAGGGAGGAGGAAAAAAAGGAGATAGGGGAAGAGGAGGAAGATGCTGTAAGAAAGACATTGAGAGGGAAAAAGGGGCGGGAAGAAAAAGAGGAGAGGGAGGTGAAAATACATGAGAAGAGAAGATTATATGAAAAGAGGAAGAGCAAAAAGGAGAAATATGTTGGAAAGGAGAAGAGAGAGAGAAGAGATGGAGTAAAGGAAGAAGAGCAGGAGGTGAGAACATGCAGATTAGAAAATATATTAAAGAAAAGAAAGGTAGATAGACAGAGGAAAACGTAGATAGATAAGAGATAAATGGAAAGAGGAAAAAGTAGAGAGAGAAGAGAAGAGAGGAAGGAGATAGAGTAAAGGAAGAAGAGGAGGAGGAGGAGGTCAGAACATGCAGATTAGAACAGATATAGAAGTAAAGAAAGGTAGATAGATAGATAAAAACGTAGATAGATAGATAGAGAGATAAATAGAAAGAGGACAAAAAGCAGAGGTAGTAAACATGACAAATTGGAAAGTGGGGAAACAGAAAAAAAATGGACACACAAAAAAAAGATGAAAACGAAAACGAAATAACCAAAATATAAATAAAAAAATAAATAAAGAGAAAAAACAGACCAGGCGGAACGAAAAATTATGAAAACAAACAGCAAGAACAAAAACAAACAACAACGAAGCAAACAAACAAACAAACGTACACTCGACCCTCCCCCTCTTGCGTACTGCTAAAAAAAAGCTAATAAATATAACGTAATAAAAAAAGCAAAAATATACAATAAAACTTAGAAATAAAGCAAGGTGGTGGTGGTGGAGGTGGAGGAGGTGGAGGATGAGGAAGAGGAAAAGGGGAAAGAGAAATGGTTGAGAGAGAGAGGAAAGGAAGGAAGAGAGAGAAAGGAAATTGATGGGGTGGACAGGGGCGGTCAGGGGCTGGTCTTTTAGGTTGAAGGCTGCCTGACACCACAAATCTAAACCTGGGGGGTGCAATAGGGGGTGGGGGCAGGGGAGAGAGAGAGGGAGAGGAGCTGGGAAAGGTTGTATTGCTCTGGAATGGGGGAAGAGAGAGAGAGAGAGAGAGAGAGAGAGAGAGAATAATAAAAGGATAAAGCATACAAACACACAAATAAACAAACAAACAAACAATACAGGAAAGAAACAAGTAAAAAAATATCTGACAACAAATAACAACACACCACCACCACCACAACAACCACATCCAACACCTTCAATACCATAAATAAATCCCTTAGTCTTACTTTCCTTCCACAATTTCTCCACACACACACACACACACACACACACCACACACATACACCACTGATACAATTTTCACCTTCACTCATCTTTCACACCACAACCAGACATCTAACACCTGTATTACAACCTCATGAATTAATCCTCTTGCTCGCGTTTCCTCGTCTCACTAAGTCACTCCCTCCCAGTCAGGTCAGCGTTCTCTCAGACGCTGCCTCTCACGATAAGTAGGCACATTAACAAGGCCGCAGAGGGATTAATCTAGCTATAATGAGGGTTTGTATAGGTTCAGGGTACAGAGGAAGGTCGAACTACCACCAGGGTCATAAAAGCACCCTGGAAATGCCGCAACTGCTAGGAAAGTCTTGTAAAATGTGTGTGCTTGGACGTCAGAAATGTGTAATATGCCTTGCAGTTTTTCCTTCTGATTCTCGTCTCGATTTACAATGCAGCTTACCCTTGCTCACCCTCTCTCTCTACCGCTCCCTCGCCCTCCGTCCCGCCGTCCCCCGCCGCCGCCGCATACAACCAACACCTTTAACCTTATGAATGAATCCTTTGGCCTCCTTCCTTGTCTCATTGGATTCAGGACAAGTTTATTCCTTCGTTCATTCTTGTTTGTCGCTTGTAATGAGCGTTATCATCTGGTGGTTACCTCTTCCTTTATAGTTCTCAGGGATTTATTATGGTTTCTCATGTGATCGCTTTTATTCTTTTTATGGGACAGAAAATAGTTGACAAAGATAGTTATATATTCCTTCGTTCACCTGTTTGTTTGTTTTGTTTGTTGCCTGTTCTCTCCTTCTCATGGTTCTTAGTGATTCATAATAATTTCTAATAAGATCGCCTTTTATTTTGTTTACAGGACAGAAAACAATTGAGAAAAGGAAGAAGAAATCGTTACGTTCTGCTCTTAAAGAGTAACACGACAGGTAAATATAAAAAAATTAAAGTGTTATTGAGTTACACACACAGAATTTTATGTGTTCGATTCTTCGTTCTGGAAAAGTCAATTAACTCGAGTTCAATGGTCTGAAAATGCCCAAATTAGAGTTCTTAACCCGTCCACTGTGAATGGCACAGATTTCCCTTCACTGGCAACCTGGTAACACATATATATATATATATATATATATATATATATATATATATATATATATATATATATATATATATGGTGGATAGTGAAGTGTTTCCATGTGGTATAGATATCCCTCCCAAGGTGGATGACTTTACGTTTTCTTCATTGAATTGTACAAGCCACTTTTTGTTCCATTTCTGTTGCTTAGTGATGTCTTCTTACAAATCACACTCAAGGTGTTAAAAGGCAGGGAAGTACAATCTGCTAATACTTAATACGCGCTTTGAGCTGTCATCCCAATTAAAAACAACAACCTCCGCTTATCCAAACATACATGGATCAAACGCTATCCAAATTTGTGAAGACCCTTTAATATATGTGGCTGGATCTAATGAATATCCGCGGCCATATATCCTCAGGCATTACCATACACGAGCAGCAGCAGGGCGTAAGTCTTGTAGTTCATAGAATCCAGGAATTGACGAGGGCAAAAAATGAGCTAATGTCCCTTGGTGAGCTTCCAAGGCCATCTGTCAAGCGGCTCGGGAGGAAGGCTGATAGAAAACGAGTAATGGATGAGAGGGGAGCGAAGGATAGTGAACGAGTAATAGATGAGAGCCGAAGGAAGGCGAGTAACGGATGAGAGCGGAACGAAGGATGGAGAACGACTAACAAATGAGAGCAGAACGAAGGACAGAAAAGCGAGAAACAGATGAGAGCCGTTGGAAAGAAGGAATGTTATTGATAAGGGGGGAGGGGGCCCAGACCATGACCAAACATATTACACTCATAAAGTAAATAAACAGTCTTAAGATGCTCTAGAGGAGGAGGAAACGTTCGTATAATGTAATGATAGGCAAGGAATGAGCTGTTAAATAAGACTGCCCTTGTTTATTTTAATTTGAAAGCAATTTATGATATAGTTAGTTGTTAGTACGTCAGTTTATAAGCACACACACACACACACACACACACACACACACACATAAACAAACACGTAGAATCCATCATTTTCAGCCTATTACCAGATTCAATTCATGGCCATCCAATAAAGCACTCAAGTAAAAAATAAAACATCCCATGGAAACACTCACTCGCAGCACTAAAGCGAATCATAATATACGTGACAACAGCAACAGCAGCGACACACTCAAGCGTTAAGTACCTCGCCGCCACAACCAACATATACATGGAGGTCTGCGTCAGAGAGAGGAGGAGGAGGAGGAGGAGGAAGAGGAGGGGGAAAAGGAAAGGTTGCTTGGGTCCATTTCAAGCCGATGTGTAAATTAGGGAGTCAAGGTGGAAAATAACATCAAAGGGGGAAGGGGAAGCGAGAGAAGAGAGAGAGTACGTGTCTCTAGGGTTCCTCCACACATACCTTGTAAACACATATCTCGTAATTGGCCGGTCCGTGTGTGTGTGTGTGTGTGTGTGTGTGTGTGTGTGTGTGTGTGTGTGTGTGTGTGTGTGTGGTGATAATAAGAGCGTTCATATATACTTTTTACTAATGATATTTCATAATTACGTTTTGAAACACACACACACACACACACACACACACCTACACACATACACACAAAAAAAAACACAACTACAAATATATAAAAAGAAAACATAAAACAAACACAACACACACAAAAACAAGAACTCAAACACCCAGCAAACACACACACACACACACACACACACACACACACACACACACACACACACACACACACACCCCAAAAAAATGGCTGGCTCCAGGATCAACAAACACTCCTCCTTAATGGGTCTGCCCGGCGGCCGTCACCTCGCCTTCAATAAATCCTGAGATAACACTTCAGGAGCACGTGACAAATATATATCATCAGGTGAACTTGCGGTGAGAGAGTCAGGTGAGAAGGAGGAGGAGGAGGAGGAGGAGGAGGAGGAGGAGGAGGAGGAGGAAAATGAGTACAGGTTGGCTGAGGAGAAGGAAGAGGAAGGAGAGGTACACGAAAAGACGAGGGTAAAGAGAAGCAAGGAAACATGGATAAATAGCAGAAACGTGTGATAGGGAAGAGAATATGATGGAAATGAGGAGGTTAGAAGAGATAGCAAGGCAGAAAGCAGTAGGTAAGGGAGAAGGCTAGAAGAGAAAGATGGAAAGAGAAAATTGGTGAGGAGAAGAGAAAGTTGGGGTGATGAAGAAGGAGAGAAAAAGATAGATGAAAGAGTATGATAGTGAACGAGAGAGAGAGATAGAGAGAGAGAGAGAGAGAGAGAGAGAGAGAGAGAGAGAGAAGAAAGAAAAGAAAGTACAGAAGAAAGAAGAAAGCTGGAGATAAATGTAGGTGAAGAAAGAAGATAGAAGGGAGGGAAGTGATGGCAGCCAAGATAGGGTGTGTTTGTTTTGTGTGGAAGTGAGAGAGAGAGAGAGAGAGAGAGAGAGAGGAGAGGAGAGGAGGAGAGAGAGGAGAGAGTGAGGCAGCTCACTGTCCTGTCACATCCGTCAAACACCAACACAAGCGATGAAAATAAAGAAAGAAAGAGAAACAGAAGAAAATATAGAAGAGAAAGGCAGTTGTAACACCTCCCATCTACACATTAGCGTGAAGGAAGGTTGGTTCTGCTTTGTCTTCTATAGCTGCTTACCTCCTCCTCCTCCTCCTCCTAATGGCTTAATAAGGTAAACCAACTTCTTTTTATTTACATAATATTTGACCTAACCTTAGTATGTTGCTATGGTGGTGGTGGTGTTGATAGTGGTGTTGGTTGGGTAAGTGTTGGAGAAGCATCTCTTTTCACACCACTCTAGACAGATTAAGTCAATGAAGAAAGAAAACACCTGAGACAGTGATTACAGGTTTCAGCGCAGCAGACACAGAAGGTATCAATACTTTGTTATTACCCTCACGATTCTTGCCTCAAGTGATTACGTGCCATGGGTCTTAAAGCTTCATACCTGCACCTGTTTGACATATCGCCCGTGAGTCACCTTCGTTTTCCTCCTCCTCTAGATCTCCCTCCCTCACCGGACACGTTACATAAAACTCTAAAGATTCATATTTACGAGGCGTGGTGTGGTGTCATATCTTTCACCCCAATGTATACGACTCCACTTAAACCCAGATGACGATTTTCCTGCATTTAAGTGATGTTTTTTAGAGGTGGAGGAAGAAGGATGAGAATGCACTGCGTCGTCGATTGAGCCAATTTAAAAACCTGTCGCTTATTTAACCTGTAATGGCGCGCGTGATTATACCTGTGTGTTTGGTGTTTGCCTTTAGGACTAATTAAGCAGGAACCAAATAATCCGGCTTTTCTCCCCGCTACATTTCCAGACAGTAAACACACTTCCGCCAGGGAATAATTTTGATGGACAGTGGAGAGGGCGTTAGCGAGAGGATGGGACGGAGGAGGATAGGAATGGTGTGAGAGGGGAGAGGAAGAGAGAGGGAGAGGGAACGAGGAAAGGGAGAAAGGAAAGGGTGAAGAAGGAAGAAGAGAGGCGAAGGGAGAGGAAGAGAGAAAGGAGAGGGCGAAGGAAGAGAGACGGGAGAGAAAGGAAGATAAAAAAGGAGTTAGGAACCTGAGGGAGGGATGAAAAAGGAGTAGAGGGAAAGGAAATGGAGAGAGGAAAAGGAAAGGAAGAGAGAAAAGGGCGATAGAAGTCAGAGGGAGGGAGAGGAAAGGAGAGAAGAGAGGAAGAGGAGAGAGGTGAGAAAGAGGAAGAGAGATAGGGAGTTAGAGGTCAAGGAAATGGAAAGGAGAGAAGAGAGGAAGAGGAGAGAGGGAAGGGAGAGTAAAGGAGAAAGAAAAGGGAGAGGAAAGAGAGGGGAAAGAGAGTAACCGAGACAGGGAGCTACATGCAGAGAGGGACGGAAAGGAAGCGAAAGAAAGAAGAGACACGGCAAGTGGACGAAGAGAGGTGGAGGAAGAGGAAGGGAGGAGTGGATGACAGAGGAGGAAGGAGGGTAATAATGACTGAAGGAGAGATGAATGGACGGGACACTAACCACAGGCTGCCTCGAACGCTGCTATTAAAACTAAATCAACGTGTTTCCTCCTAACAGCTTTATATTTTTACCTGTGTGTTTTCATGGGTTTTTCCCCTGAGGCAACACTACTTTTCATATACTCAGGGGAAAGGAAAGTGCGTGGACCCTCTATTTAAATTTTCTTCAGGAGGATTGTTAGTGAAAGGTCGACTTATTTTCTTTTTTTTTTTTTTTACAAAGGACGTTCATGGAAGATCGACTTTTATTTTAGGGAACGTTCGTGGAAGATCGACTTAAGTTTGGGGAACGTCTATGAAAGGTCGACTCAAGTTTCTTTCAGGTGGAAATTCGTGAAAAGATCGACTTAAAGTTTCTTAAGAGGAAAATCCATGAAAATTTGACTGCAGTTCCTTTTATCAATCATTTTCCTGTTTTTTTTATTTGTCTCAAGGAGCAAAACCTCGTCTATCTCCTTCAAATCTTCTGGCTGTCTCTCCTCTAGTCGATCTTTCCTGCCTTAATCTTAACCTCTAAATCTCTAAGCTGGTCAACAGGAAGCTTTGTCCAGACGAGGCAAAGACCAGAGTAAAAACAGCTTGCATACGTCCTCTCCTTCCGTCTTCAGGTTGTCTCTCGTCTAGTTGTCCTCTTTCCCACCTCAATATTAACCTCTGAATCTCTAAGCTGGTCAATAGGAAGCTTTGTCCAGACGAGGCAAGGACCAGAGTGAAGACAGCTTGCATACGTCCTCTCCTTCCGTCTTCAGGGTGTCTCTCGTCTAGCCATCCACTTTCCTTCCTAAATATTAACCTCTAAATCTCTTGCTTGGTCAATAGGAAGCTTTGTCCAGACGAGGCAAAGACCAGATAATGGCCGGAGTGAAGACAGCTTTCATGCGTCCTCTCCAGTAAGATTTGCGGCTCTCAGACACACATAGAAGAAGCATTGAGCGGGTTAAGATGCGCCGGAACGATATATCAGGCATTACACGGCGCTGATTCAGGCTGTTGGGCAAATAAAGGTGATAATCTGCAGGTGTGCCAGGCAAGAAGTGGTCAGTAAAATCGCCTTTCTGGTTTGGTTTCTGGTGTCTTTTGCTCTCTTACATTTTCTTTCTTTTTCTTTCTTTCTTAATTTCTTTCGTTTTTTTCTTTCTTTCTTTTTTCTTACTTTTTATCTCTTTCTTTCTTTTGGGTTTCTGGTATATGTTCCTCTGTCTCTTTCTTTCTCCTTTCTATCTTTCTTTCTTTCTTAATATCCATCCTTCCTTCCTTCCTTCTTCCTTCCATCCTTCCTGCCATCCTTCCTTCCTCACTAAGAAACATGACTCGAGGCAGCTAAGGACGGAGCGGAGAGAGGGTGGGATGAGACGAGAAGGAGAAGGAGGCGAAGGAGGAGGAGGACGGAGACTGCAAGAGGGAAGGAGAAAGAGGAGTCAGGCAAGCAAGAAGAAGAAAGCAGGAATAAAAAGAGAGAGAGAGGGAGAGGGAGGCTGGTTTATGTATGCAGAACAAGGCGAGCATTGCGGTGAGGCAGGTAATGAATTCCAGCGATGAGCACGCCCCATAAATTCTGAAGCGCGTGGGTGGACCAGAAGCCATTAGGGGCAGGAGTGAAAAAGGCAAATAAGGTTAAAGTACCTGAGCAGACCCTTCCCAGGTGACCCCAGGGCAGGTAATAGGGAAGGAGGAGAGGAGATGAGAGCCAGGTATAGTCTTAAGCCTTCTGACCAGTGACTGGGTTGGGTTTCGTGTTACAGGGGATGAGGATAATCACCCTTAATGACGCAGCTTATAAAGGGAGAAGGAGGTAGTGTTCAGGAGCTTCGCAGGTAATCTCTTGAGGTGATAAGGATCATGGGTGGACTGACTTCGCTTGGATGCTGTGAAGATGCTGTGTGTGTGAGAGGGAGAGAGAGATGTGCTGTGTTTGGGATGCTGGGAAGGGGATAGTGGTGGTGGTGGTGGTGGTGGTTGTGGTGGTGGTGGTGGTTGTGGTGGTGGTGGTGGTTGACTTGGTTTCACGCGTGTTCGGTTGCCTTTCTCTTTTCTTTTTATCTCCTTCTCTAATCCCTGCCTCACTTCTTTTTTTCCTTCTATTTTTCATACTTTCCTTTTCTTCTTCTTCCTCCTTCCCTTTCTTCCTATGTTTTCCTCTATTCTTCCATCTCCCTACCTTTTATCTCTTCATTCTCTCTTTTATTCTCCATTTCCTTCTCTCTTTCCTTCCTTTATTCTTTCCTCTTCTCTTCCCTTTAACTCCCTTCCTTTCTCTTTCTTTTTTCATTCCTTCCTCTTTATCCTTCTCTTTCCTTCCTTTCTTCCTCTCTTGATCTTTCTTGTCCTCTTTCCTTTCCTCTTAGACCTACAAAGGGAGAGAGAGAGAGAAGAGAATACATGTAAACACACAGACTCACACACAAACACACACACACACACACACGTACCTCACAATGCCAATGGAATATAATTTGTTACCAACTTCCAACACTTATGGACTTAAATAAATCTCGTTGGAAGTTGAAAGAAAATTCATAGGACAAAAATCAGGACTTGGAAAAATATTCTGTCGCCTCATACAAATTGGGCACATGAGCTGCTGGGTGACTCTCAAATCTGCCAAAATTCACCTAAGCAAGATAGATAGATAGATAGATAGATAGATTGATAAACATAGATATAAATGAAAAAAAAATATACATGACATAATTGCATAAAGACAAAATTACAAAAAACAACAACACAATTAGGGCCTCTAAATAACAACAACAAACTAACACTCACTACCATATACACAATAAAAAGTAGAAAAAAAACAAAGAAAAAAAAACTCCTTGTTCAAAAAATAACCCCACCTGGTCTCGCATCGTCTTGCACTACTTGGCGGGATGGAAATGAGATGGAGGAAAGATGATACAAGGGAAAAAAAAACGAAATATAAGAAGGAAGGTGAGAAAAAGAAGGAAGAAAGGGAATGAATACAAAAAACAACAACAACTTCAATATCATTTCTTCGCCCCACCGCCGCCACAAGTCCGGTATAAATATGTTAATTTGTGGCGAAAACTTCATTTGGGAGTCAACGGGGAGACGAAAAAGGGGCGTGTGTGAAGCAGGAGGAGGAGGAGAAGGAGGAGGAGGAGGAAGAAGAGGAGGAGGAGGAGGAGCAGAGGGAGGAGAGAGGGACGAAGAGTAGAATAATGAGGACAAGGAATAAAAAAGAGGGAAGACTGCAGTGAGGAGGATGAGGGAGAGGGAGTGAGAGAGAAGGAATACTTGGATGTAGAGAAGGAAGATGAGGAGGAGAAGGAGGAGGAGAGGGAAGGACGAAGAGGAGATAAGACGCATAAGGAATATAAAGAGGGAAAAACTGCAGTAAGGAAGGAAGAAATACATGAATGGGGAGAGGTTGGAGGAAAAGGAGGAAGAAGAAGAAGGGCAAAGATGCAGGAGGGAGAGTGTGACAAAAAAAAAAAAAACGAGTGCATGGCTATAAGTAGAGATAGAGAGAGGAATGGAAGGGTAAGAGAAGGGAAGGGGGATGGAACGAGGAAAGGTAGGGATGGGGAAGAGCAAAAGAGGGAAGGGGTAAGGGAAGATGAGGGGGTTATTAAAGTGGAAGGGAAATTCAGGGAAGGGTAGAAGAGGGAAGGGAAAGGGAAGAGGGGGAGGAGGGGGTTATTAAAGTGGGGGGAAATTCATTGGCCGGGGAATGACTAAATATTAGGGACCGTGATAATGAAAATGAGCGCGTGTTCTGTTTTGTTAATGGCTCGACCGTCCTTTGTTCTTCCTGGTGGCGGAGCGTGGGTGTGCGCTGTATCAGGCTGTTCTTTTTAGTGATGTTATTCTATTTCTGTTATTGCTGATATTTTTATTATTATTATTATTATTATTATTATTATTATTATTATTATTATTATTACTGTTATTATTATCATTACTTCTTTTTGTTCGTTTTCTTCACTTTTTCTATTACTCTTATCAATATTTCTTCTTCTTTTTTCTTCTTTCTTTTGTTCTTGGTTGTTCTTGATCTTGTTTTGATCGTCCATATCCTTGCTTTTGTTCTTGTCGTTAGTTATTTTCTGCTTCTTGTTTTTTGTTCTCCTTCATATCGTCCTTATCATTACTCTTATTGAATCATAAATAGATAAATAGTTTTTCTTATTTTTATTTTCTGCTTTACTTTTGCTCTTCTTGTCCTTGTTTTGTTTTTCTTGTTCTTATTATCCTCATCATTACTAAAATTAAACCCAAAAACATCCTAATACTGAATCAAATCCCTTTCCTCAAACATGTTTTTATCGTGAATCGCACTCGAATAAACAGATAAGCCAACCCTTAATGAACGACTACCACCATTATCCTCATTGTCAAAATCAAATTAGAAACACACAAAGAAAGGAAATAAATAAATGAAAAAAAATATTCCACTCATTTTTTTCCACGTGTGAATCACAATTAATAAACGGAGAGGTAAATAGTACCTTAACAGGCCTCCCAACATAATTATTCCTCTCAGTTGATAATGTTTACCGACACACGACTCGTTTTGCTATAAGTATTTCCCTCCCCAAACTGTGATATGTCTCGGGTGACGATTTGTATGTAGCCTTCCCCCTTTTCTCTCTCCTCTTCTTTATTCCTTTCTACCTCTCTCTCTCGGTTTGCCTCTTTTCTTTCTTCTCCTCAATCTTTATCTCCCTCTTACTTACTCCTCTTTTCACTTCTTCCCTTCTTATTTTCTCCTTCCTCTTCCCTTTACTACATTCTTCTAACACTCATAATTACCAACAGAACATGGGTCTGTAACACCTGTGCCCACATACCTGTGGAAGAGACAAAATATGAGGTGAGTTACAGGTAAAGTGTTCTAAATGTAAATAAAATAAATAGAGAAAAACTGGCAGGTATGAACAGATGAACAACAATATGGGTGGATAGATAGATAGATGAATGAAGACAGATAGATGGAAAGAGCAAGAGAGAGAGTAGAGAGAGAGAGAGAGTTATATATCATATGCCATCTTTAAAATCCATGAGTCACTCCTAATTGTTACTTTACGTCTTGTTCTTCAGACACAAACCTCTTACTTACTTCTTATATATCATCAATACTCCTCAAAAATAAACAGATAAATAAAACAAAATAAGATCAAAACATATAATTGCAAAACACACAACAACAACAATATGAAGACATCCAAAATCGTAACATGATAATCAATACAAAGCTAAACAAACACACACACACACACACACACACACACACACACACACACACACACACCTCGTCACGGCAGGTGTTCTCACGCTAAGTAAAGGTAACTACTATTTCTGTCAATTAAAGGCAGGCAGTTAAGTCCAGGTTAATAGTAATTCTCCGCTTCATTTGGCCTGGTCACGAGGAGGAGGAAGAGGAGGAGGAGGGCAGGAGGAGAGGGGCAGAAGGAAGGGGAACGAGAGGGCAGAAGCAGAAGCCCGGAGCAGGTCAGGGAGAAAAGAAGTTAAGCCAAATGAATGGAGTCGGATCAAGAATGTGAGAAGGCAATAACCGAGGCAGTGAAGTTTAGACCACGGAAAAGGCGCAAACGAGGACCATGATGGAGTATTTAGCGGGCCATAAAGGAAGGTTGTTAAGTAAGTAAATTTAGAGTTATGGCGATAATTAGTGTTGGGGCATGCTGGAGAAAGAGAGGGAGAGAGAAAGAGAGACATAGAGAAGGTAAAGGATTATAAATATCTGACGTTACATTACATTGGAAGCGATAACGAAGCGATAACGAAGTGATAGCGATGTATAGAGACAATAAACACCGGGAACACAAGTTAATAAGTACGATAAAACAATTAGCACGTGAACCAAAGAGTATAACGTAAAAGACCAATTATAAAAGGAGGAAAACAGTCGACCCGAAGGTAATAACAGACGTGTAATGATGCTAATTAAAAAGGAAAGTGAAAGGAATAAAATAATAAGTGAAAATAACACACATGAGATAACGGACGATATAATAAAGGCGAAACAGACACGAACGAAGTAACAGGGAAGAAATAACAGACAAAATAACAGACAAAATAACTGAAGAAATAAGACAAAATAACGGACGAAATAACAGATACGAAAAACAGACGAAAAATAACAGAAATGAAATAAGACACAAAATATCATACGAATTAAGAAAAAAACAGACATGCAACAAATCAGTTTAAAAGCCAAATAAAAGTAAAAAAAAATAATAACCATGAAAGAAACGGCAGATACGGAACAGAAAACGCCCCACCCATAACAAGCCGCAGCCCTATGTAACACCAATACGGTCACACGGCACCCAATTAAAGAAGAAAAACATGAAAAGAATAGCAATCATGGCGGACTAACAGGACAGAGACAGGAACAGGGGAGGAAGGAGAGCCATTGGGGTACAGGACGCAGGTCTGTCTGTCTGTCTGTCTGTGTGTCAGGCTGGTTGGCTGTATAGATAGTGTTTGTAGTACACCTGAGGACCACAGACACAGGTGTGCTCCCCGGACTGAGGCGACATGTGTCTGGTGACACCGCGTAGTGGGTGGCAGACACATGGTTGCGGATGGTGAAAGGGGCGGCCTGGCACCCCCGCTGTTAACCAGCCAACCCGTGCCACTCCGCTACTGGTTTTCAGACCGATAACCTGCAAACAGCCGCCGCCCCCTGCCGACATAGACACACCGGCCGTCACCACCGCTGCCACCATGCCAGCAGCGGACATTTTGTTGGACAGCCCTGATAGCCGGAGAGTCTCACGGTGTTGTGAATACCAATGACCCTCACACTGACGCTCAGAGTCCCAGCTCCAAAACAGCAACGGTTCGCAGCAAGCAAACATGTGCATAATATTTTGCATCTGGTCCAGGATCCAGTCCGCCGCCACGCACACGTTCCTGTGTTTGTGGCAGCGGTGGCCCCGACAATAAAGCACACTCATGGCGGCTCCGGCGGCAACGCGCACACTTTGCAGGTGTTCCGGCCGCTCTGTGCACCTGGCCTAATGGAAAGCACTTTTCGGTGACATAAAACGTTTCCTGGAAAAGGGCGACTCAGCCACAGCTAAAGCCTCGCTGCGTTGACAGCATCTCTACAGCCGCCGTGTTCTCGCGGCAGCGGAAGCCTTCTGGCCCGCTGGGACCTTGATGATAGATACGGTAGGCAAGGCGCCGCGTCCCCGCTCGACAAACGTATTCCCGCCTCTGTCTTCTCGTCACCGCCTTTGGTGGGCCGCCATCAAAGTTGCTCGGCGGCCCGCGAGGATCTTCAATTATGGTGTGAATATCCCAGCTTTGATGACGCTCGGGAAGCCGCCTCCATATCCCGCGCTACTCCTTCGTGTGTCATCTTAGGGGCGGTCCCAGCGCGGCGGCCCCACGCCCCGCTGTCACTCTCCGGCTGAGGTAATTGCAGCCTGACTGCAGCATGTGGAACGTTTCTCTTGTGGCGTTTACGTCGTTACATGAGGAGGGTGCGGCGACAAGCTTGTGGCAGGAGTCGCCCAAGACTCCAGACATTACAAGGGTGAAGTCAGCAGCCGCCGTGGTGGGTCAGGCATTGCCCTGCCCTGCCCGGCACCGCTACGTGTCCTGTCGCCTCCACCACCTTCCCACCAACTCCTGTACTGCACTGAACGTATATGGCAAAGGCAAAAAATGAGTTTCCTTCGTCATTAAAATAGACAACAGCAGGACAACAGTGACATAATGTAAATCAAAGTCAGAACAACTATATATATGTTGCGAAACATAAGCAACATCCTCAACATACACTTACACTATTGACAAACAACACCCTTCTCGATCATACTCAAGAACCTTTCACTGGCAATCCCACTCACTCATTTATCCTACACTGAAAGGGGACTCCGGTGCATAAATAAGAGTGGAGGGCGTACAAATGGCTCCGCTAGAAGCCTGGCAAGACCAGCGCCGGGACCACACCAGGGAGCCTCACGCCCTGCCTTTGGGTCTCAGGAGGCTTGAGAGGAGGCAGGCGAGGACGAGGAGGCGAGGCGGACGTGATTAGGAAGTAATGAGTGGCCACGATGACCGAGGGAGACAGGGCGAAGAGGGAAAAAGGAACAGGTAACAAATGAATGCGGAGTGACAGGATAACATGGTGGATGATGGATGAGAGAGCGAAGCAACGAGACCAAGAGCAAGAGGAGAAAGAGAGAGGGAATAAAGTTAAGCTAAAAAGTCAAGGGGAAAAAATAGAAAATGTAAACTAGAAAGAACGTGGCGTGGACTGAGCAAAGAGAAGAGGGAGAGGAAACAAAACCAGGAGGAAGAATAATAAAAAAATAATTGCCACGGGGGAAGAGGAGGAAAAAAGAATATTGTGAGAGGCAGTCAGTAAGGGTGGAGAGAGTTAGAGGCATGGAGGAGGAGGTAGAGGAGGGAGACACAGGGAGAGAAAAGAGGGAGAGAAAGAAAGAAAAAATCACACCAGTACACAAAAGGAAGGGAACGAAAGGGGAGGAAATAAAAAAAAGAAAATATACGTGTACTTGAAAAAGCAAAAGAAAAAAAAAAGAATAAAGAAAAAGGGCAAAAAATCTGATATATATAGAACCAGTTTAGGGATATGAAAAAAAAAAATCAGAAAAAAAGTTGAAATAAAATAGAAAATTGGACAGAAACAGAAATGTAGGTAAAAAATACAAAAAAAAGTAGAAGGAATAAAAATAACGGGAATTGTAAATTGGTAAATTAAAAGAAAAGAAATAACTCGTAAATCACGATAAAAAACTTGATTCAGCGCCATTGATTGATTCTAAGGCTCGTAATTTTGAGTCTCACCATTTAGAACGAACTTACAATGGGTAGAGGAAGTGTATTTCTTTCTTTTTTTTTCTTGTGTGTGTGTTTAATTTGTCGGGTAGGAATTCATTGTACTGGTTAAGATGAAGAAGGTTGTGATTTCTTGAGGTATAGTTTTGTGCATCTCCTAACCGCGTAGCAGAATATAGAAGAAGAAGAAGAAGAAGAAGAAGAAGAAGAAGAAGAAGAAGAAGAAGAAGAAGAAGAAGAAGAAGAAGAAGAAGAAGAAGAAGAAGTAGAAGAAGAAGAAGAGGGAGAAAAGATCATCACTAAAAAGAAAAAAAGGATAACAACAACAACAACAACAACAACAAATACTACTACTACATCTACAACAAAAAAACATCTACTACTACTACTACTACTACTACTACTACCACCACCACCACTACCACTACTACAGCAACAACAACCACTACTACTACTATTACTACTACAACTCAACTAAAAAAACAACACATGCAAATTTCCTCTACTACTCTCATATTTATACCTCTTTACTCTGCATTACGAGAGAAAGCAACTTTTTAACTGCAAATACGCCAGGCTGGTTTTCCTTTCTCTCGTTTTCTTTTCTTTTTTTCAACGCGTGCACAGGTAAAACAAAAGAGGAGTACAATTTCCTTCCTGCTGCTGAAAGAAAGGCGAAAGAACGCGGCAAATGAGTTCATCCTCCCAGCACCTCACCGGGAAAGGATGGGAAGTTGGAGGAGGAGGGGGAGGTGATGAAGGGGGGGAGGAGGAGGAGGAGGAGGAGGAGGTAAATGCAGTAAAGAATTCTCGACACTGGACTAGATTTCTTCCTTCGCAATCTCCTTCCTCCTCTTCCTCTTCCTTCTTCTGTTTC
Organism: Eriocheir sinensis; assembly: GCF_024679095.1. NCBI lineage: Eukaryota > Metazoa > Arthropoda > Malacostraca > Decapoda > Varunidae > Eriocheir > Eriocheir sinensis. The sequence continues at coordinate 55,434 of NW_026111727.1, forward strand.
TTTTCTTGACGTTTTCTTTTTCCTATATATTCCTCCTCCTTCCTTCCTTCCTTCCTTGTCTGTTGTTGTTGTTATTATTGTTGTTATTATTGTTCTACTTCCTCATTATCATCATTATCCTCCTCTAATTCTTCTTCGTACCAAGTTAAGAAAATAATAAATAAAAATCAGAAAATAATAAAATGCTGCCTGATGCTAAACGTGTAAATTGAAGAGCCTTGGAAATTATAAGCTCCGAGAGGCGTGACGTCGAGGATGCTCAGGATAATTGCAAAGGCCCCAGAGATAAGGAGTCACGTACTTGAGGCCTTGAGGTCTGGTGGTGGATCGACTCTATTATGCCACCATAGGACTTGAGGACGAGACAGCAGTGGGAGAAAGAGGAGAAATAGGAGAAGAGAAGGCGATGAAGAGGAACAAGAACCAGAAGGAGAGGAAGAAAAGGAGACATAGAAGCGGGAAAAGGAGAAGAAGAGGGGAAGGAGATGAACAAAAATAAGGACAAGAAGAAAATGAGACGCAGGAACAGGGAAAGGAGAAAGAAAAGGGAATGAGATGAAGAAGAGGAAGAACAAGAAGGACAGCAAAAAAAGAAGACGTAAGAAAAGGAAAAGGAGGAGGAGAAAAGGTGAAGAAGAACAAGAATAAGGACGGGAAGAAAATAAAAAAATATGAAAAGGAAAAGAAAGATGATAAGGGATGGAGTGAAGAACAAAAACATGAAGACAAGAACGACAAGCACAAAAACAAAAACAGGACAAGATGATCAAGAAGAACAGGGCGAACAAAAGCATCAAGAACAAGAAACCAGAACAAAGAGATAATATAGAGGAGAAGGAGGAGGAAGGAAGAGGAGGGGGAGGAGGGAGAGAGTCGAACACAGACCCCATGCACGTATATATAATCATAATGTACGTGAGATTAAAACAATTACCAAAAGGCCAACCACTTCTTGCTGATACTGATGCTGCTGATGATAATGATGCTGGTGATGGTAGAGATGAGGTGGAGGGTCACGACAGCCTCTCCCAACATCATCACTACCATCATCACCATTATCTTACCACCCTCATTACCCTCATCTCATCACTTGTATCTTATTACCTTCCTCTCACCACCCAACATCCCATCACCATCATCTAATCCTCATCTCCTCATTAGCATCACTTTACAGCCCTCATCACCCTTACCTCATACCTCATGTCAAACTCACACCAACACCACCATCACCATCTACCATCACTTCTACATATTTCTCATTAATGTTTCCAGCGTGCATCTTGAGAGATGAGAGACCCCTGAGAATGTTGCAATATACAGGGGTTAGGGGGGCGAGAGGGGGCGAGAGGGGCAGTCAGAGGTCAAGGAGGGCAGGGCAAGATGGGTCAAGACAGGGTGAGTCAGGGTGAGGCAGGGCAAGTCAGGGTGAGAGGACTCATGATCAGCTTCCTCAGTGTAATATCGAGGACGAGATGTGAGATCGAAGGGGCGAGATGGGTGTGGCGAGGGAGGTAAGCTTGCGAGGAGTTAATGAGTGTGGAGGAGGATATGAAGGAGGAGGAGGAAGAGGAGGAAGGGGGGAAGTGGAAGGTGAGGTAGGAGGAGGCAGGTGATAGGAGAGAAGAGGCCACATAAGGAGAAGTAAGAGAAAAGGGAAGCGAGGAAAGGAAATAAGAGAGAGAAGAAAACCAGTTAAGAAAGAGAGGGAGAAAGAAATTATAAAAGGGAGAGAGGAAAGGAAGAGGAGAAGACTGGTGAAAAGAGAGAAGCAGAGGTAGAAAAAGAAGATTGAGGTGAAAGGAAGACGTTAAAGATGAAAGAGAAAGGAGAAAGCAAGAGGGAAGGATGTAGAGAGGAAGACAGGGAGAGTAAGTAGGTAATGTTAAAGGGGAGAGAGGAGAGATGGAGAAAGCAAAGGGAGGAAGAGGGACAGGTGGAAGGTAAGGGAGGGAGGGAAAGGGGAGAGGAGAGAAAGGTGGAGAGAGAGAGAGGTGGAGAAGGGTGAATACAGAAAAGATGGACATGGGAGAAAGAACTGGAAGGAGAGAGGGAAGAAAGGAAGGGGAGACAGGTGAAGGTGGGGGGGAGGAGGGAGAGAAGGGAATAGCAGATAAAGGTGGAGGGGAGTGAGAGAGGTAGAAAGGGGAAGATGGACATGGGGAGAAACAGCTGGAAGGAGGAGAGGGAAGAAAGGGGGAAGGGGGGGAGGGGAGAAAGGGGGAGAGGAGACAGAGTGAAGGTAAGGGGGAGGGAGAAAGGTAAATGGTCAAGGGTGATCTTTCAGTGTCTTGGTGACCCAGATTCTGTTGACCTGAGCACAAGGAGGATTCTTAGGGTGAAGGGTGCATCAGTCTTGTCTCCTCTCCTCTCTCTCTCTCTTCTCTCTTTCTCCATAAAAGACTCTCCCCAAAAAAACCAACGAAACAAAGGAATGTATAATTTTACCTCTCTCTCTCTCTCTCTCTCTCTCTCTCACGGAAAAAAAGACAAAGCTTCACGTCAGATCCATTATTATGCGTGGACATGAAATTCATATTAGCATAGTGGCATGCTGGTAGAGGGAGGAGGTGGAGGTGGGGGAGGAGGAGGAGGAGGAGGTGGAGGCATACACGATAGATGAGGAGGGAAAGGGAGGGAAAGATGAGCCTGCAGGTGTATGCGTTATGCGTATATGATGAGGATGAGGAAAGAGAGAGAGAGAGAGAGAGAGAGGAGGAAGAGGTGGATGAGAGAAGAGGAGTAGGTGGAGAAGCAAGATGAGGATGGAATAAATGTGAATAGGGATGCTGTGGATGGTTGTGTAGAATATGGTATGTGGGTAGATAGTTAGGCAGGGTTGTGAGGGAAAAAATGAGGGGATAAGAGTAGAGATGGAGGCTGAGGGAGGGAGTTTTAGAAGATAGGATGAGGATAAAGAAGAAGCTGGAGAGAGGTAGAAAATGAGATGAGAATGAAGGGGCTGAGGTGATGATGGAAAATAAGATAAGGGAGATGAGGAAGGTTGTAGAGATGCTGAAAATAGGATAAGGGTAAAAGGGAGGCTGTGGGATGGATATGTAGATGGTGAAAGAGTCTGGAAAGATGAAGAAGATCAGGGTGAAGAGGAGGGATGAGGATAAGATGAAGATAGAATATGGGTGAAGATGGGATGAGGGTAAAGAGGGAGGCTGGAAGATAGAAATGTGACGAGGGGTGGAGGAGGATGCTGACTTCTAAGGGAGATGTAAAAGATGAAATGAATATGAAGAAGGATGCTGGGGAGATGCAGATGATGGGATAAGGATGGAGACGGATGCTGTAGAAGAGAGAAGTATAAGAGAGGATGAAGGGCGAAGGCGAAGGCGAAGGCGAGAAAGATGCAGATGGGAAGAGGGTGGATGAGGATGCTTGGGAAATGAAGTAGATAGGATAAGGATGGAGACGGATGCTGTAGAAGAGAGAAGTAAAAGAGAGGATGAAGGGCAAACGCGAAGGCGAAGGCGAGAAAGATGCAGATGGGAAGAGGGTGGATGAGGATGCTGGGGAGATGAAGTAGATAGGATTAGGGTGGAGGAGGATGCTGAATGATGGGACGGACAAAGGCGGGCGGAGGGAAAGGTAGGCAGCATGTATGGCGAGCAAAGACAGGGAACAATGGTGAAAATGAAGACTCACTCAGATCCCGTTGAGCAGTAAGCAGGAAAGGAAAAAATAGAAGGAAAAAAGGCAACTGCAAACACGAGGGGGAAACAATACAAAGTGACAGAGTTTTTGAGACATACGAAATTTAATATAATGGCGACTCGTTCTGATGTTGAGTAAAGGAGAAACAAAAAAAAAGGGAAAATACACATAGAGATAAAAAGAAAAAAAAAACCCACCATAAAAGTTTGAGTGGAGTGTATGTTTGCAAGTGTTTAAGAGTCACTGCATAAAATGGAAATTATAAACAGTTTGAAAAAGTTTTTAGAAGCGCTGCTGAACTCTGGGAAACAATATTAAAACTTGCATAAATCTCTCTCTCTCTCTCTCTCTCTCTCTCTCTCTCTCTCTCATCCTTAAAATAAAGAATAAAAATAAAAATAAATAAAACCAGCAACCACGAATGAGACCAGAGCGAGAGAGAGAGAGAGAGATATACCACCCCCTCACTGACCCACACAACACTCCCTCCTTACACACAACCCCCTCCCCCCCCCCTCCCCCCTCACGTCGTAGCGAAGGAAGGAACAAAGTAATCCCTGAGAGAAGGCAAAATAGCGAGTTACATGATGTTGCAATTAATGATAAAAACTTCGGTTCAGGTTCGTGTTCCGTGCAAACAAACCGCGCGAGAGATAATGGGAGAGAGAGAGAGAGAGAGAGAGAGATAATAACGAGATAAAAGTAAGAAAAACAATGATAAAGAAGAAGAAGACAAAGGAGGAGGAGATAAGAAAACGAAAAAAATACAAAACAAAGAGAAATAAAGAAAGTGAAGAAGGAAAGTCACAGGAAAAATAATGCAAATGAGAGGAAAAAAATAATGATAGAGAGAAAAACCCTGAAGACGCTCTGAGAAAGGACAAGGAAGGGTAAAGAGGCAGAAGAAGGATGAAATTGAAGGAAAAAGATAATGATAGACAAGACGCATAAGTATTCTAATGAGGGAGGGAAAGGAAGATAGATAGATATTGTAGTCCCCCCTTAAGTGTTTTCCAAGAGACGAGACAGTACATAGGGCGAAGGGAGACGAGAGAGAAGGGATATAGAGATGCAAAAGAGGAAGGAGGATAATAATGGAGTAAAATCGATGAATTGGGAGAAGGAGGAGGAGGAGGAGGAGGAGGAGGAAGGGGTTAAAGAAGAGAAGGGAAGATGAGGGAGAGAGAAGAGATAAAAAGATGCAAAGGGAGGAAGGATAATGAAAGAGTAAGGACGATGAATGGGGGAAGGAGGAGGAGGAGGAAGAAGAAGACGAGGAAGAGGGGGAGGAGGAGGAGTAGGAAGGGTGCGGTTCTTGTCCTTTTAAGTGTTTTACAAGAGATGACAGTAGACAAGGGGAGATGAGAGACGCGTGAGATGGGAGGGATGCTGCGGAAAAATGATGAGAATTAGCCACGTATCCCTCAGCCCATCAACGTGCCATTTAGCGGGCCGCAAAAAGTAAATATTCAGACGTTCACACGAGACAAGACGCGGACGCACGCACAAAAAAAGAGGCATGAAATTAAAAAGCAATAAAGGGGGAGACAGACACACAGATAGACGCTGGATGTGAAAGACAGAAAAATGTTGAAGGGAGGGAGGGAGGGGGAGAAGGACAGGAAGGGAGAGGAAGGGAGGGAGGGAAAAAGAGGAGAGATGCAGTGAGTGAGAGGGGAGAGAGAAGGCGAGAGAGAGAGAGGAAGGGAGGGGAAGAGAGAATGGGAGAGAGAGGGAGGGAGGGGAAGGGAGGAGGACAGAGAAAGGGATGGAGGGAGGGAGGGAATGCAGGAGATAAAAGAGAGAAGAAAAAGAGAGGAGGGACGGCATGTGACACGTCAGAGGACATGAATGCATGGGAATCACACACACACACACACACACACACACACACATACACTCGGCCTCGTCCTCACCGTACACAAGGGCGCGCGGTCTAGCTAATGCAACAAACACCCGGGTCATCTGCTTGCCTGCCTGCCTGGCCCACACGCCTCGCCCTGCTGCATGCCGGCGCGGGGACAGGACGATGCACAGACTCACGGGAACACACCCAATCAAGCTATCAAAACACCTATTACAATTTTGACCCTTATCGACTCCCTGTTTAGCCGTTTCTAATGCCAATATTCTACCTCCCAATCTAATTTTCTATTTTGATCGTAGAAACATGCATGGAAGTAGACTCACAGACCACACAATTAAATTATCAAAACACTTGTTACGCTGATAAGCCTGAACGCCTCCCTGATTAGCCGTTTCTTATACTCTACCTCCTAATATGTTTTTTTTTAATTTGATCGTAGAAACATGCATGGAAGTAGACTCTCAGACACACCCAATCAAGCTATCAAAACACTCCTTATACCACAACGACCCCACATGCCTCCCTAATTAGCCGTTTCTTGTACTACCTCCTAATACGTTTTTTAATTTGATCGTAGAAACTTGCATGAAACAGACTCATATACACACCCAATCAAGTTTTCAAAACACTCCTTATCCTGATGACTCAACTTCGCCTAACAAACCGTTCCTTATACTCCACCCTTCCAGTACTTATGTGATCGTAAAGAAACAGACGCAGAAGCAGACTCACGCAGACACCATAATTAAAGCACTTATTAACTTGATTACACTGAATACCTAATTGACAAGCGGTTCATGATACTACTTTATCCTTCCTGTATTTATTTAGATCGTAGACAAAGACATATACAAAAGGCAGTCATAAATAAGATCTGAAAACACTCACTGACAAGCTTTCGATTTGCCTTTCATCTTTTCTTACCTATTCCCTCTCCTTAGTGTCTTTCTCTTCCTTTCGTGTGATACTGACTTAGAAATCACACATATATCACATCAAGTTAACGTGTCTATTCAACCCCAAAACGATGAATTTTCCTTCGTCGAAAACCGTTACTAACCACTTTACTCCATTGACAGGCAGATCGTTATGCTTACACCTCCTCCGCCGGCACACGTGTTTAGTTTAGAGTTTGTTTTCGTGGGAGACTCGCATAAATCACATCCATTTTCAGCGCTCAGGGAAAGTCAACTGAGGGAGAGCGAGAGAGGGAGAGGAGAGTGAGGTCGAACTTCCTGTACCCAGTGATGTGGTTTCGACCTTAAAGCGCTACCCCCCCTCACCTATTGCCAGTGAGCGATTAGTCACGCCTTAATCTCCTTGTTGGCGGATGTTAAGTGCTTGCCGACGGGCCGTGTGTTTGTTGATATCATGCAAACATCGTAAATATAAATACATAAGCTTTGGAGGGTAGGGAGGATTTGGAGGAGGAGGTTGCTCTTATTCACTTCTACCTTCTGTGTATCGAACATAAATCTTTCTTTAACTTTTTTTCTTTGTTTTGATTCTGGTCTCCTTTCTTGCCTGACTCGCTTCTTTCTTTTTAGTTTCTGTGGTTCTTATTCACTTCACCTCTTGTTTATCCATCATTCACCTTTCCTCTCAGTATTTTTCTTACCTATAGTTTCATCTCTTTCTTCACCTACTTCCTCTCTCCTAGTTCTTCGGTGTAAAACATATGATATACATTGTTATAAGCATCTTTTCTCTCTTTTTATGTTAATCATTATAAAGACAAGACACAACATCTAAAGGCAACTGTCTCACAAGATTCCTTTCACTAGAACTCAATCTGCCTCTACCTGGAGTGAGACAGTGAGGCCTCGGCCATGTGATGCTGTGAAGGTAGAGAGAGAGAGACTTGGTGAGATCTTAGAGCCTCCTTCAGGCACCCGAACACACAGTAACCTTCCTTTCTCCTCAGCGTTGCTTGGTAAAGGAGCGTCTGTGTTTGTTTGAGTAACGTGTGAATCGCCGCTCAGGTATGCTAATGTAATTTACCTATCTCGAGAAAGTTGTTGTACTCTCTCTCTCTCTAAGAACAACAACAAAGAATACGTAAATAAAACCGTACATATATAGTGTTCTCAGCAGAACTTCATCTCATCAGGACGTCTGGGCATAAACACACAGTCTGGCGGGCCCTTCCCTACCCTCTAGCAAACCTCTGTAGCAGAAAAATGACGCTATTTCTGTTCCTAGGGAGCGACGGCGTGAGTATGGGCTTGCGGTAGGGATGACACGGAGGAGAAGAAGGAGGAAGAAGGAGGAGGAGGAGAAGGGATAGGAGTGGTCAGCATCAGTGTAGCCTCCTTTGCCCTCCTTCTCTTCCTCGTCCTCCTCATCTTTCATTCTCCTCCGCCTCCAGAGACACTTTGTCCCTCTCTGTTATCTCCTTCACGGCAGCAAGAGCTGTCGACTCGATAACGCCCTGACAGCTTAGTCCCCGTGAGGCTTGTCCCTTATCTGCCGTCGTTATTTGAGGGTGCCACTGTGTAGGGAGGGAGGGACACAGAGGGGTAAGATGGAGAGGCGTGTAGCTATATAGGAGGTGACAGGAGATATTTTATAGTGATACAAGGAGAAAAAATAGTACTTTGATTTTTTTTTTTAGTGACAAATATTTCCTTTCTAAATATGATTGCCTTACCTTACCTACCTTTCTCTACCTGTCCTTACCTTATGTTACCTTCCTTTCCCTTCCCTTATCTCGTCTAACCTAACATTACATAACCATACCTTACTTAACCTTACCTTACCTTAACTGTTCTTTTTTTTTCTTACACTACGGTTGATGCACAAACTCTAGAGTAATTGTGTCCCTCATACTACTACTACTACTCCTACTACTAATACTATAAGAAACTCTAGGTCCATGAAACTACTATCTCACTTGACTGCCATTTCCTCTTGACATTAATCTTACGCTCTCTCTCTCTCTCTCTCTCTCTCTCTCTCTCTCTTAAACACACACACACTACAAAATCTTACTACTACTACTACTACAACTATTACCTCTTGTTTTTTTACAGGGGCAGTGATCAGCGGGCTTTTTATTTCTCTTCATCGTTTTTATTCCCTTGAGCTGCTTCCTTTACTGTAAAAATAAATACAAATAAAACATACACAATTTTCAGCCACTCTCGTCATCTCTCACGCACGCTTCCTTCCCATTACTCCTCACTACTCCTGGCGCCTCCTCAAATCCACCACCACCACCACCACCGTCACCACTATACATACATACAGGAAAACCGTCACGTATAAATCACGGAGCAGTGGTAGTGGCAGTGGTGGTGGTATATGAATCGTGTCTCGTCTGTTAGGAAAAGGCGACACAGAGATGAGTGGTTTGAGGTCGCCATAGAACTGAAGAATGGCTGAGTGGGGATGGACAAGAACTCAGATTGAGGAATGACAAAACAGAAACTAAATAAATGATAAAAGAAAGCTGAGTGAATAGATAAAAAAAAGGATGTGAGATAGAAGCTGAATGGATAGGAAATAATAAAAAGGAAAACACATAGACAAAGGTAAAAGGAAAATAGATAGAAAGGTTAGAAAATGAAAGAGCTACATGGATAGAAAGTGAAGATAGATGAATAGATAGGAGAGAGAGAAATTTAGGAAATAATGAAAGATAAATAAATATGAGATAAATAAGTGATAGGAGATAAAGAAAAACTTAAATCCCTCGAAATACTAAATACCAAGCGACTTATTATACGACGGGAAGAAGACACGTATAGAAGCAGCCTCCCCTCCTCTTCCTCCTCCTCCTCCTTCTACCTCTTCCTCCCCCTATGAAAAAACGCTAAATAAAGAACGAAAAGGGGAGTGAGAACGGGATGTGTGTGAGTGGTGACAGGAGGAAGAGGAGAAAGGGGAGAGGAGGAGGAGGAAATGAGATCGAGGTAGACGTGAGAGAAGGTGAGGGGGAGAGGATAAAAGTGTCCCTTCTTCCTCTATTCAGTCCATCAAGTGACGTCAATTTATCACGAAAGAAAAAATAAACCCCGGACAGCCATTAGTGAAGATGATGATGATGATGGTGATGATGATGATGATGGTGATGATAATGATGACTCCCCCACGTGCAGAGGATTTAAAAGGCAAGATAAGATTATGCCAACGGACACACACACACACACACACACACACACACACACACACGCATACACACACACACACACACACACACACACACACACACACACAAAACGATGAAAATAATATACAGGAGATAGAGAAGGCTTTATAAATGGGTAGGAGATAAGGAAAAGGAAAAATATATATAAAGAAAATTAATGAATAGGAGAAAGAGAAAGATGAGAGAGAGAGAGAGGTGACAGGTAGCCCAGGAAATGAGAGGAGAATATTAATACTTGTGTACGTAACAAAGGTCGAAGAAAACGGAGAATAAAACAAAGGGAGAGAAGGAGGAGGAACAGGAGAAGACGGGAGGGAGAGAAAGAAGGAGAGGAAAAGGAAGAAAGGAGGGAGAGAGAGAAAGGGGGTGGACGTTTGAGGGTTGGGAAGGGAGGAAGAGAGGAGGGAGAGGAGGGAGAGTTGAGTTAAGCGTTTAGGTGTGACTGAGGGAGAGGGAGGAAATGAGTGGAGGGAGGGCGTGGATGAGGGAGGGGGTGGGTGAGGGAGGATGAGGGAGGGGTACAAAGGGAGGGGCGGGTGAGGGCGTGGGGGAGGGGTCAGGAGGCAGGTTAGAAGGGCGTCGCCACCTCCTATTACCCGAGGAACAAATGTATCAGCGACACACGACCTGCATTTGTCACCTTCCTCGTTTTCCTCCTCCTTTTTTCCTTTATTTTCCTCCTTTCTTTTTTCCTCACTTTTGTCTTGCTTTGGTTTGCTTTCCTCAGGCATCCTCTCTTTCTCTTTCTCTCTTCATCTTTCTCCTTTCTCTCTCTCCTATTTCCTTTCTTTCTCTTGATTCTTCTCCCTCTTCCTCCTTCTCATTCTCTTCTCATTTTTCCTCCTCTCGTCTCAACCTCTCTCTCTCTCTCTCTCTCATTCCACCACACAAACACCCCACTCCTTCATTACACACAGCTCCAACTCCTCCTCCTCCACACACCACCATACATTTCTTTCTCACTTACATCTTCTTCCTCACCTTTCCCCACACCCGTCTCTCAGCCCTGCCTCATCCCTTATGTATGCAACAAAATTTCCAGCACAGAAGAAGAATCGCCTTTTTTCGCCCGATAGCCGCCAAGCCAAGCCAGCCACGCATGCACAGCCACCAGCCGCCAGTATTTCTTAGCCTCAGGAAGGAAAATATCTCCTCTTGTTTCCCCGGTACACATTGATGAGATAGATAAGAGGGCTGATAATCACGTATACTTTGATAGCTACGGAGATGTTATGTGTGTAGGTGTGTGATGCTTGTCTGTCTCGCCGTCCTAATGCTGGAGTCCTGTTAATAGGGTCTCTTTAGATTAGGTTTGACCGCTACTTGAGTTTGGATGTTTATGATATGAGGGTAAGCCACAGGATGAGTTATGGATCTCTGTTACTTTGGTTCTTACTCTGTTTCTTATATATAGGAGAAGTAAAGGATGTTATGATGTAGCCTAAGCCCTAATGTATACTGTTCCATTCTCTTCTGTCTAGCTGCTCAAAAAAGTCGAAAAAATATATGTAATGACTGAGGTTAACGTCCCTCTTACCTCTCTCTTTGTCAACTGTTTCTTTTTTCCTTTATTTTTATCCTCTTAAGTGTCTAATAGGAATAATAACAACAATCTCTCATCATCCCACCCTTATTCCTCCTCATCTTCCTTTCCCTTCTATCCGCCACCCATTCTCCCCTCCATTTTCCTCCTCCTTCCCTTTCCTTTATGTCCTTCCTTCTCCCCCATACAGGCAGCTGCTGAAACCCGTCTCCTCCGCCACCTCCTCCTGCGTGGGTTAAGAGCCACATCTGTTAGCTTGTCCCGCAGAGTCGAGGTCTTGCCTGAGCATGTGTCACTGTCTCAGCTTTCGCCACTGCCTCTCCCTCCTTCTCCTCCTAATGCTTCTCCTAGTTCTTCTTCTTGTTTTAGCTTCTTCTCCTCCTCCTGTTTTTTTTCTATTTTCTTTTGCTTCTTCTTCTCCTGTTTCTCCTATTCTTCTTCCTTCTTATCCCTATATATTCTTTTATCTCCTCCTCCTCCTCCTTCTACTATTCTTCTCCCTTCTTCTTCTTCTCTATCTTCTCCTCCTCCTACATCTGCTTTTTATTCTTCCTTCTCCTTCTTCTTCTTTTATATCCTCCTCCTCCTCCTTCTACTGTTTCTTCTCCCTTCTCCCTCTGCCCCTCTTCTTCCTACTCCTGCTTATTCTCTATCTTCTTCTCCTATTACTACTTCTGCTTATATCGCTTTCCCTCCTCACTTAATATCTCTTTTTGTCCTTTCCTCCTCAAATTATCCTATTCCTCCTCTCCTTCGTCTCCGTCTTGCTACATCATTTTTCTCTCTTCCTCCTTTCACTGCTCTTCTGATTCTCCCTCTTCCTTTCTGGTAAGCCGTCTCATTTCTCCTCCTTTTCATATATTTTCTACTCTTCCTTTGCAACTTCTTGTCATTTATTCTCCTTTCCTTTCTTTATTCACTTCCTATCATATCTCACCTCCAACTTCTCAAACTTCTCCAGATCCTCCAATATTCCTCCAACTTCTTCCTATCTACTGTCTCCTTCTCCATCTCCGCTCCCCTCTACCTCTCCCTCCGTTCTCTCTTCATCCCGACACGTTCCTCTCGTTTTTCTTTCCTCCCTTCCCTTGCGTCTCTCTCTCCCACATGGCACTCTCCTCTTCTCTCCTCTCCTTACCTCCCCTTCATTTTCTTCCCTCTCTCCTCTCTTCCATTATTCTACAGACCTCAAGCAGTCTGAACACACACAACACACACACACACACACACACACACACACACACACACACACACACACACACACACACACACACACACACACACATCAACCCCCCCCTACCCCCCAACACACATCAACTCCACCCCCAAACACACACACACACACACACACACACACACACACACACACACACACACACACAAAACCACACACACAGACGATAAATAACTAAGAAAAACATTAAAACAGGCACGTCGAATAGTATATATAAAAACCGTAGCCTACAACAGAGACAATGTTCTCCTGCGTCCCGTGCAAGCCAAGCAGACAGGATTGGACGAACATATCAAGGCGGAGGCAATTTAGCAAGGCAATCTGCGTCAATATATGTCACATTAAGCAAATTAATTAGCTTGATTAAAACAAACTCAGTAGCAATGTAATTTTTTTTGCTTTTTTTAGGGGTCCCACCTGTAACAATTAGTATGTAACCCACGTCTCTCTCTCTGCCTGCACACACATACACACACACACACACACACACACACACACACACACACACACACACACACACACACACACACACACACACACATGCCTACATGCACACACACGCCCTCCCCATACATACACTCGCTCAATATAAACAAACAAACATACACTTTTTACAAAAATAAATCATTAGACAACATCTGTTTCCTCTTATTAGTCTCTTCTCTCTCTCTCTCTCTCTCTCTCTTAACTTTCTCTCTCTTCCTACTTCCCCTCAACTTCAACTTCTCTCTCTCTCTCTCTCTCTCTCCCCTCCGTCCTTCAATCCTACCCATATCAATCCGCCTCATCTTTCTCTCTCCCGTCACTCAAATTCTTCCTTTTTATTAGAATTTATAAACAAAGAAAAAAAAAAAAAGTGAAATTGAGTTTTTTTTCACTTGGTCAGTGTTAATTTCATCAAAACTTTTCTCCTTTTTTTTACATCTCCAGCCCTTCTTTTTCTGGCATATGCGTTTGATGTATCTTTTCAAATCAACACTATTTGGGTTTCTTTTCATCAAAAATATTCGTGTTTGTGTATATATGCAAGAAAAGAAAGAAGTCAAGTATTATAGAGAGAGGGAGCAGAATGAAGAGAGAGGAAGAAAGAAAAGCTGAAAGAAGGAGAAAGGAAGGAAGAAGGGAAGGAAGGAAGGAAGAAAGGAAAGAGAGGAAGGAAGGAAGGGAGAGAGGGGGAGGGAAGAAAGAGGAAGAAAAGGGAAGAAGAGAGAACTATACATAAGGGAGGAGGAGAATTGGAGAGAAGGAAATATATAAGGAAGAAGAAATGGGTATGTACATATTCGATACCTGTACATTCAAAATAGACAGAAAGAGAAAGATACATGATGATTGATACATTTGGGACCTTTAACAATAGCGTGATAATCTACAGACAGATAGATAAATAGATAAGTATGGTGATAGATGAACAGATGAATTACACTGAGTCCAGCTTAAATTATTTCCACACCTGAGTTACTGAATCTCATACCTACTTTACTGTGATCCCTAATTATTGTTTGTTTCATATTGCCAGCAGCGAATAGTTAATATGTTTCAAAAGGAATTAAGAAAGAGGGTGTTAGAGGGGAGGGAGGGTTCGGCATACCACATAGCATTCATACAGCCATGCACACACACACACACACACACACACACACACACACACACACACACACACACACATCACATCCGAGGCTCACAGCGCACCCAAAGGAGGCACCATCGCACCTGCCTCCTCCTCCACCTCTTCCTCCTCCTTATCACTCCTCACATTTAATATTCTGACGTGTGCAATAATGCCCTTATCCCTCTTCCTCCCTCATCATCACTGGCATCTCTCCTTCTTCTCCTCCTCCTCCTCACTTTTTCTTCTTTTCTTCTGCTTCTTCCCTTCCTCTTTTCCTCCTCCTTCTTTCTCCTCTTCTACATCTTCTTTTATTGTTCTTACATTCTTGTTCTTTTAATCTTTCTCCTCCTGCCCTCTTCTTCCTACGTCATTATTTTTCTTATCAACACAACCTTCTTCTTCTTCTTCTTAATAACCCCATTCTTGTTCTTCACTTTCTTCTGCTTTTCTCACCTCCTCATCCTCCCATTTTCCTCACTTCCTTTCCTTCTTCCTCTTCTTCTTTCTTCTTCAACCTTCTACTTCATCTTCTTTTCTTCTGTCCCCTCCACTATTACTAATCTCCTCCTATATACAGAATTAACTGTGCCTCTATATTGTTCCTCTATTTGCTATTTATTCTCAATTATTTCTATGTCTCTCTCTTTCTTATCTTTATTAGTGTTGTTTCCTCTTTTTCCCCAATCTTTATATAATTATTCTTATTTTTTTCCTTCTAATACGTATTTCCTCTCTTCTTTTCTTTTCGCCTTCCTTCTTTTCTATATATTCTTTATTTTTATTATATATTTTTGTTTGTTTCTCTCGATACGTTTATTCTCTCTCCTTTTCTCCTTTCTCCTCCTTCTTTCTTCTCTTTGCATTATTCTTTTTCTGGTTTTATCTTTTTATTTTATCCACTTCTTTAATTCTTTATCTTTTTACCTTTTCCTTTTTATATTCGTATGCTCTCATGCATGTAAAGCAAAACTATTGATATATCTTTTTAATTTCTTTTTTCTATCTTTTTCCAGTGACTTTCTTTCTCGGCAAATCATTTCTTTTCTCTCTTTTCTTCTTGTCTTTGTTATTCTTGTTTCTCTTTCCCTGTATTTCCTATGATTTTTTTTTTTCCCTTCTAGTATTGATTTCTGTATTTATCTTTCTCCTCATTCACTTTTCTCTTTGTATTCTTTCTGGTTTTATTTTTTTTGTAGTTTTAATGCTCGTTTATTTTTCTCATTTTCCTTTTCCTTCACTAAATCTTATGCACTCCACCGTAAGTAAAACAAATTTACTGTAATTCTCTCTTCAGCGACTTTCTTTTTATGACAAATTATTCCTCGTCTTCGTCTCAAGTTTTCCTCTCTCGTGTCTCTCTTATTTCATTATCTTTCTATTTCTTTTGTTTGCTCAGTATTCTCTTTGTGTTTTCCCGATCGCCTCGCAAATCTGCATACTTATATACTCCGCGTCTGGTAATTTATTGTATTTACATGTTTTTTTATCTGCCTCGTCTCTCTTTGCGTACCAAACTTTTCTTCTTCGTATTTTTTTTCCCTCTCAGGTTTCATAGCCCTCCTCCTTCTCAATTAACAGTGTCTCTCTCAGTTGAAGTTCTTTTCCTTTCTCCTCATACTTCTCTGTTTCCCTCACCATACGTTATTCTTCCTCTCTCTCTCTCTCTCTCTCTCTCTCTCTCTCTCTCTCTCTCTTCTCTAAATTAACATGAGTCCACGTACAAATACTACTCTTTCTCTTTTATGTACTTTTTTCTCTCTCCTGCTTTTCATCAACATAACCTCATACGGTCCAGTCTATTCAACTTCTATCTACTATTTCGTTATCAGGGAGTTAGTATTTTTCATCCCACTCCTTTCTTTATTCTTGTGTTTCTACTTATCATGCTTTCTCCTCCTTCTCTGCATTCCTCTCACTCAAACTTTCTCTCCTCATTCTGTCTCTCCTCATTCTCTTCCTTCAGTCTCCTCTCTTTCCTCCTCTTCCAAAATCACCACCCTCTCTCCTCTCCTCTTCTTCCTCACTTCTTCTTCCCCTTCCTTCTTCTCGTCCTCCTTCCCTTCCTCCCTCCTGCATGCCTCTCCTTATATCCTACACACCTTCACACACACACACACACACACACACACACACACACACACACACACACACTCATACACACACACACACACACGCACACACGCTCCCGAACCGCATATTTGTGAACACCCTTTCCGAGGATTAGCGCTCACCTGGCGGGAAAGAGCACAGGTAAGGTGAGGTGAGGTAAGGTTAAGGAATGTGCGGGAGGGAGGGAGGGAGGAAGCGGGAGGCAGAGACGCATGGCCCGGCGCTTAGGGAAGTCAGGGTGCATTAATACCTTCGAGATGGGAGGAATTATTGGTATTCTCGCCTCTATTGCTCCTAGTGGTGGTGGTGGTGATGGTGGTGGTGATGGTGGTGATGGTGGTGGTGATGGTGGGGTATTGCCATTGCTTAAGGAGTTTTAGGGTGAAGGGAGGGAAGGAAAGGGTTTGAAAGGGTGAAGAGAGAGTATGGCATGGGTTTAAGGGTGAAGGGAGGAGAAGGGAAGGGTTTGAAAGGGTGAAGGGAGAGTATGGAATGGGTTTAAGGGTGAAGGGAGGGTAAGGGAAGGGTTGGAAAGTGTAAAGGGAGGGTATAAAAAAGTCAGAGAAGGGAGGGTAAGGAATGGGTTGTTGGAAAATTAGAGGAAGGTATGGAAAGACTTGGAAGGATGAAGGGAGAAGATGTAAGGAAAGGGGAAGAAAGGGTGTGTATGATGAGTAAGTGTCCTATCATTATTATTATTCTCATTATTATTATCCTTATTATTATTATTATTAGTTGGAATTCCTCCTCTTATCTCAAATGGAAAAGCGATGCGTCAAAAGGTAATCTGGGTGATGATCTTAACAGCCAACCTCTAATAGGGCAATTAACCACACCACCTCACACACACACACACACACACACATTCCAAAGCCACATAGCCTGTTCAAGGACACATTCTCGATCGTCTTTTACCGTCGAGGAAGAGGAGGAGAAGGAAGAAGAGGAGGAGGTGGAAGGGAAGAAGCGAAATAGCAAGAAATATTTCACTCTTCGTTCTGATTATCTTTAAACGGGCAGGAGGAGTTGTACTGACGCCGCTTATCTCTCCTCGACTGTGCTGGTAATGGTTCTGCTTATCTGGGAGTTCGCGTCGCCAGGAGCACTGGCCCCCCTACCCCTGAACCCCCCTTTATTGTTTTTCTGCGTTTTTTCTTGTTTTCTTTATTTCTGTCTTTCTTTTCTTCATTCGTTCTTTCCTTCTCTCTCTCTCTCTTTCTTTTTTTTCTCCCTGTTTTCTTTCTTTCCTTCTCTCTGTGACTCTCTCTCTCTCTCTCTCTCTCTCTCTCTCTCTCTCTCTCTCTCTCTCTCTCTCTCTCTCTCTCTCTCTCTCTCTCTCTCTCTCTCTCTCTCTCTCTCTCTCTCTCTCTCTCTCTCTCTCTCCCTGTTTTCTTTCTCTCCTTTTTTTTCTTTCCTCTCTCTCTCTCTCTCTCTCTCTCTCTCTCTCTCTCTCTCTCTGTGTATCTATCTCTCTCTCTCTCTCTCTCTCTCTCTCTCTCTCTCTCTCTCTCTCTCTCTCTCTCTCTCTCTCTCCTAGTGGACAAAAACTTGGTCTGGTGCCTGGAGTCCCAACACTCCGCGGCGGTTTACAGTGTGGCGTCTGAATATTTCAATAACTGGTTTATACACGTGCAGGTATGTATCCTCCATCATACATTCACTGATACATATCATCCCCCTAACCTCCCCTAAGCATATATATGAAGCCTACCTCTACGTGATACATAATGTCCTACTTCTTTTTTTCTTTTTAATGTAACTTTGTAATATATTTTGACCCCCGTTGTGTATAAGTGTTAATATGTAGCACTTTACGTTGACATTTATTATCGTCTTCAGTTACAAATCTCTTTTTATTTTTTATTATAGTGATTGGATTGTTTTGTCTTGCGTCCCCGTTGTTACCCAGAAGTATATATATAGTAAAGCCTCCTCCCTCCTCCTCATCATCATTATTGTCTTCAGCATTAATAGTTCACTGCTCTCTAAAGGCCTTTCCTAGCGTTCTCCTCCTCAAGTCTCCTCCTCTAAGTTAACAATAGAAATGTAAAGCAACAGTTAATGTCCGTGCATGACAGGTGGAGTTAGGTGTGGGTGCAGTAAGCGTGACAGGTTACTGGTGCCGTGCCTAGTACCGCCAGTAAAAACGAAGATCAAGCCTCCACACCTGTGCCCCTGAAACTACACCTCACCCATCGTGAGTATTAGGGTGGAGATCCTAGAGGCTGCTCTGTATGAGCCACTCATGCCTCTTCCAGTCCTTGTTTCTGTGTTCTTTGTTCTTATGTACGGTAAATCATTTTCCCCACCAGCCCAGGTTACCAGTAGTGTAAGTTAAGGGTAGTAATTTCCTCTTATTTCTCCTCTTTACCTTAAAATTTCCATGTCCCTTTCTTCCTTAAAGGTGCATGGTGTTCTCTTTCTAACTATTTCCTTGCCGGCACGTTGCTTGGAGTGGAGAGAATTAGATTGGGAGGAGCCTTCATCTTTTCTGTCCTGTTCTACCACACGTAGATTACTAGTAGTAGCGGTAGTAAACAGACACCCTCGCCATGGACCGATAGGTCTTCTGGTGTCTGTTCTTCCTATGTATTCCTAATGTATTCTTCCTCCTCTCTCTGCCTGGTGTTAGGTATGCCTTCCATCCCGCTCCGGCTTAAATGCTCTAGTTTCATGTCTCCACCTGATCCTCTGTCTGCCCTGACTTCCATGATGAATCTAGTTGCCATTCTGCTTCTTTTGGTTGTTCATCTGTTCTCGGTTCTACGCATGAGAGAATGTGAACCTTGACTCAAGCTCTTAATCTTAATGAATCAGAATATATCTTCAGCAATTATAATTCCTTAATTTATGAGGCTGGGTTTATTTCTTTCCATGTTACACCAGCACTTAGTAAACCTACGTGTATGTAATAATATTCACACCAGGATTAAGAAGCATTTGTACATTAAAAATATTCATAAAGATCAATGTACATATAGTTGGCTTTTACGGTGACTTACGTGTCTATACTCAATTTTCTCCTCTAACTTCTAATTTTTTTATGTTGGAGCCCAAAGAAGAATTTAAAGGTAGAGAAAGCAAACAAACTGATATCACCACTTCAAAGCCGCCTCGGATCCTGTAATACCGCAACTTTATGCGGGAAAATATGAGCCGACACGTGGGAGGCTGCTTATTAGCTTGAGAGGCGACTTACATGCCATCCATCCGTCAGCCAATCAAGGCATGCCAGGCTAAGGAGAGGCTCGCTGTCTGGCTCCTGTTGGTTCTCTGGCTCCCCCTCAGCAGCAACTCTCAGTAATCACACGCCTCAGGAACTTTCCACTTTGGTAATTTCACATCAAGATTATTGAAATTACGTCAGGGAAGGCTCGAGAAGTGGCAGCAGGCTTAATGAGTACACATATGATGACTGTTTGGGTAATGGCCAGGTGAGGTTCAGGATATCTTCAAACACGTATTAATAGAGGAGCAATCTTTATCATCGCAAAATCAATAAAGGAAGGGTTCAGTATGTTAGATAACCAAATTGTCATTAGGTGAGTGCTTATATATATTTTGAAGTGCAATCACATGAAGACTGTTGTATGGTTATTGAGTTAGGTTTAATATATCTTCGAGACATTTTATAGGCGTAAAATAAAGTAAAAATCAGATAAAGAGAGAGAACTGAGAGAGAGAGAAGGTATGTAGAGGCCAGAGTGTTGAGTAAATAAAAAAAAAAGTGCACAAGTATAAAGAAGTTAATGAAGTAAACAGTGCAAACAATGGGAGAGGAAAAATAAAGATGATGTTAATGTCTTTATAAAACGTCTGTATTTTAACTACTATTATTGCACTATTGTTTCCAGAAGGTACGAGGAGAGGAAGAGGAGGGAGAAGGAGGAGGAGAGGGAGATGGGAGCAGGGAAGGGAGAAGTGGGTATGAAGGGGAGGCTGAATGGGCATGGGACAGAGGCAGGTTACAGAAGGATAGAAGGATGGGAAAGGGGAGAAGACTGGACGGATGGGTGGGAAGGAGGAACAGTGATGTGTTGAGGAGGAGAAAGGGAAGGAAGAGAAGGAGACGATGGTATGGATGAGTTATTAGGAAGAGGAACAGAAGGGGGAGAAGACTGACACATGAGATGGGAAGAAAATGCATGGGTGAGCATGTTAGAAGGGAGGGGCTAAATCCCTGACATGGGATGGGAAAGAGAAGGTAGATAGGTTGAGGGTGTGGATGTTAGATTCACGACAGGGAGGGAGTATGAAATTGAAAGAAGGAGGGACTAAGACTGGTAGGAGCTCTTGTCTGTTAGGTCAGGAGGGAAGGAGGCGGCGGAGGAGGAGGGAAGACCCAGGCACAACACGATTTGTCAATTGCTGTGTCGCCTTCTTTGAGCGGCCTTCTCGATAATCCAGGCATTACTGATCCCTCAGCGGCGGATTTGAGAGGAAGCTTTGTAAGGCTCTTGAGATTTGGACGTAAGTGGAGTGAGAAACACGTCTGCACAAATTAAGCTGAAAATAATCAACGATGTATAAAGAGTAAAAAGTTTATGGGACTGAGGCAGTGAAGGAAGGTTTTATGGAGGTACTGACAGGGAAGGAGGAAAGGAAATAATGGAGGGGAGGGAGGGAGGGGGGAAAGGCAGAGGAAGGAGAGAAGGGAAAAGGGGAAGAGGAGGAGGTGCTGGTAACAGTGGAGGTGGGATAATGAAGGAAGAAGAAGGGGAAAAGGAAGAGCAGGAGGAGAGAAAGGGAGAGGGAGGGAAAGAAAGAACTCCTACTGTCTTTCCTCTTCCCTTCTTCACTAATCCCACTTTTTCCTCTTTCTTCTTCCAACACCTTTAATTAAAAAAAGGAAGAAAAAGGAAGAGAGAGGAGAGAGTAAGTAAGAAGGGGAGCTGCACGTCATAATGGGTTGACTCAAGGAATGTTTCTACTAATGGTCTAGGAGGAGGAGGCTAGACACACAGACAGACGGACAGATAGACAGACCTCTTACTGTCCCACTTCTGCAGAGAGAAAAAGGAGGCAGTAGTGGGAGAGAAAATGGAGCAGCGAATCTAATTAAGCTGTTGTTTGCCTGTCAATGAATATACAATGTTGAAGGTAACGATATTATACCTGGGTGTGTGGGCGGGGCGGTGGAGTATGGCGGGCGGGCAGCAGGTATGTTGTGGTCCTGTTTACCATCATCCTTCCCTCGCCCCGCCGCGCCCTGTTAGTTAGTTATTAGGCGGGGCACGGGGCTGTTTCCAAGGGCACCATATATCACCACGGTTGCTACTACTACTACTACTACTACTACTACTACTACTACTACTACTACTACAACTACTACTACTACTACTACCACTACTATTACAACTACTACGACAACCAACACATCAATTACTAAAACTCTATTTAAACCCAGTTACCCAAATACTCTCCTTTTAAAACAACCACGAACACTAATAACAATAAAAACAATAATAATAATAATAATAATAATAATAATAATAATAATAATAATAATAATAATAATAATAATAATAACAATACACACACACACACACACACACACACACACACACACACACACACACACACACACACAACAATCATAATAATAAGAATAAGAATGATAATACTCAATAATACTCCACCACCTTTAGGGTCGAGCTCATACCTCACTCTCTCTCTCTCTCTCTTTGCACCTCCTACTTCAGGTAAGCTGCACCTGTCCCACCTGTGTTGTATTACGTGTTGCACATATACGGACGTGTTCGCCGCCACACTTGGTTTTCGCGGCGTCCGGCTCATAATTCGTTTAATTGTGCGAGATGTCTTAACACCCAACCCGACCCACGGCCAGTCCTTCCAGTTTTTTTGTTTGTGTGTGAGTGACTGTTATTAAGATGCTGTTAACTTATGGACAACACCTACGCTCTCCTCCTCTTCCTCTTCCTCCTTTTCTCTACTTATATTGCCTGTTTCCATTGTTCCCTCTTCCTCTTTCTCTTCTTTGATATCCTGCCTCTCTCTCCTTTTCGGTTCTGTCTCCTCTTCCACACTTTCCCTCTTTCTCCTTTCGTTTATTTCCTTCCCTCACTTCTCCTTTATCTCTCTCCTTTTCGTTTCTGTCTCCTCTTCCAGCCTTTTCCTCTTTCTCCCTCTCTCGTTTATTTTCTTCCCTCACTTTTTTCCTTCTCTTTTATCTCCCCCATGTCCCCTTTCTCTTCTTTTACCCTTCCCTATTCTCTTTTCTTTTACCTCTTGTCTCTCTCTTCCTTCCACTTCTTGTCTTCTCTCCCTTGCATTTCCTCCTTCCTTCTTCTCCTCATTCTCTTTCCGTTTACAATTACTTCACTTTCTCCCTCCTTTCCTCCTTTCCTTACTCTCATTCTTTCCTTCTACTTCTTCCCTCACTTTCCATCATTTCTTCTCTCCTCTTCCTTTCCTTTCCTTCTTCTCTATCCACTTCTACTTCTCTTCCTTCCTTCCTTCCTTCCCTATCACCTTGAGCTATCCCCCCAACCCACTGCCCCCCCTAAGCAACTCCACCCCTCTTGACCTCCTCCTGCTCCTAAACAAGCAAGGCTATTTATCAGCCTCACAACACTCCCTTAGCGGGCCACCATTACAATCTTTAGCCCCTTAGAGCACCTGTGACTACTCGAGAATAGCCACGCCCCTTAACACCCCCCCCTAGCCCCCCTATGCACCTCACCCCCTTCCTACTCCCTTTCCCCTTTCCCTTCCTTACCTACCTTATGCATTTCACCCCCTACCTAACCCCTTTTTACTCCCCTTCACCCTTTTCTCCCTTACTCTTCACCTATGCGATTCAACCCTTCCCTTGTTAACTCCCTCCCCCTACCTCCCCTATGCATTTAACTCCTTCCTTACCCTAATTTCTATTTAACCCACCTCTCCCTCTCTACCACCCATTCCTCTCTTCACCCATTCTCTCTTTTCTCTCCTCTATGAAATCCCTACCCACTACCTAATCCCCTTCCCTCCTCCCCCTTTCCCTCTCCCTCTTTCCCTCTCTCTCCCTCTCTCTCTCTCTCTCTACTCCTTGGTCTGTCTCCCAGGTCTCCGTAACACAATTCTGGGATCTGTGTGTTCCTGTGTTAGACAGAGGTACACTGTCTTAACAACCCATTAAATAAGGTGGGTTGATGATGATATGGCATCAGTGCATATAAGGCAGATGGAGGATAAGACAGAAGACAGAGTTAACAGGAGACAGGAAGCATACGATGGGTGGTGATGGACATGTAATATGAGGAAAGGTATATGACAAGAGTTGATGGGAGGAAAGCGATAGAGGACAGGTATGAACAGGGTATGTGGAAGCATACGACAGGGTAGGTAAGTGATGGCAGGGCAAGGTAGGGGAGCACAGGTGAGAAGATAAATTGGTTTACCGGTAGGCGGTCAGAGGGTGTGACTTTAATTGACTTACTGATTGATTTGTGGAGTGACTGACTGACTGACTGATCGACTGATCTGACTGACTGCATGCCTGAGTGACTGATTGAATGATCATGGTGGACCATCTCTCACCTTGATTAAATACCTGACGACATACCTGACTGACTGATTGATTATGGAAAGGTGACGAAGTTGTAATTCAAATTGATTGATTAATTCTTGATTTGCTAACTGACTGATTGACTGGATGATTAACTGATTGAATGACTGCCTGATAAACTGCATCCTTCCTGATTGAATTAAAGTTCAACGACTCCTGATTGACTGATATGCAAACCTTTTCTGGTTGGCTAATCGAGGTGTGTCAGTCAGCTAATTCATCGGCTGACGAACTTCATTTTATTTAATTGCCTGATTGACGAGCTGACGGGATGACTGAGTGAGTGACTGACTGACAACCTGACTGAGCAAATATTGAAGCTATTAATTTTAGAAGTCAATGAAATATAGTCAATAGTATAATGCAATAACAATAATTAACTTAAAAACGAAAAAAATGAAAGAGAGGAATATCTCGAAAATCAACAGCAGAAAATTGAAGATGAAAGGTTCATAAAAGAGGAAGTGATTTTGAGAACAGAACAAAAGTGATGATGATGGTAATGATAATGATAATAATGATAAAGACGACGGTAATAGGAGCTGTGGAGGGCAAATGAGAGGTCAACACGGCTTTTTCTTTCTCCATCCTCCTCCACCACCACCACCACCTCCACCCCTTCTCCACCTCCTCTTTCTCCTCCTCCTCCTCCCTCGCAGCAATATTAATGGTCCCCTGATGTATTACTGACTGATAAGGGCCGTGGCAGAATGCATTATGTACCAGACCCGCGGTAATTTAGGCTTCATTTGAATACCTCTGCGTACACGGGTGATTAGCGGGAAGTCGACGGTTTTACACGGAAAGCCACCATGCTGCGACTCACGGGCGGGATTGTTACTTAGCGGCGGGGATTGTTGTGTGTTTGCGAGGGATTGTTTGAGTGGGAGTGGAGTGTTTGGTTGTTGCTTAAGCCTGTCTCAATCCCTTACATTCTTCGTCTTTCTTTTTCTTTCATTCTTTCACTTATTTTTTCGCACCTTGCCCGTTTTTTTTCTTCTTTGTCCGTGTGTGTGTGTGTTTGTGTTTGCGTGTTTTCTTCTTGGTTTTCTTTCTTTACTTGTTTGTTTGGTTCTTTGATTCATTGCTGTATATTTTTTGCTTGCTTGGAGGGACGGAAAATATATATGCACTTTTCTGTAATTTCCTTTGTGCTCTTTCCCAATTCTCTGCATAATTTTCTTCTTATTCTTTTTATTTTTGTCTGACTTTCTGGGTGGGTTAAAAAAATCTGGTCTTCTTTTTCTCTTCTGCTCTTTCTTGTTCCTCCTTATATTTGTTTTCATGTTCTTTCTTTCCTCTTCTGTTTATTCTGCTGTTTCTTTATTGTCAAATCCAAAAAAGAATTGCCAGTATATCTTAGACGTTTATCATCGAAGTGACTCCACCCTAAGAATCTTGACGGGAAGTGGATATGATAATGATGATGATGATGATGGAGGTGATTATGAAAATGATGACAGACTGACTAAACGCTCTCAAAGGTGTTCAGTACTAATATGTAAAGAAAAAAAATGTTGCTATATTAGTTTAAATTATTTTGGGTGTGCTCTCTCTCTCTCTCTCTCTCTCTCTCTCTCTCTCTGTAGTGTGTGTGTGTGTGTGTGTGTGTGTGTGTGTGTTTGCAGAGAGGGAGGTGAAACGCAACACGGGGTCCGTAGGTATGTCCGTCTACAGGTAATGACATGGGCTGCTCAGGTAACACTGGCCATGACTCATTAGCGAAGGAGGCATCATTAGCGACAGGTGATAAAGGTATGTCAACACGCCTCACCTGGGCCATTCTTCATTACGTCAATATATATGTACTAGTTGCTTCTCCCCTTCCCTTCTCTCTATCAACTCTATTTATCAATCTATCTATCAATTCATCCTTCCAACTCTCTCTCTCTCTCTGTCTATTTTCTGTCTATGTCTTCTGCCTACCAATGTGTATCTGTCATTCTGTGTGATTGTGTTTGTGTGTGTGTGTGTGTGTGTGTGTGTGTGTGTGTGTGTGTGTGTGTGTGTGTGTGCGCGCGCGTGCAATGGAGTTAATATATATGCAATAACTCTGATATAATTTTTTAGGCGCATTCTTTAATTATCGCATATTTAATTAACAACTCCACTTTCCCTTTATAAAATCCTGCCCAATAAAACGTTCATAAACAATAATAAATATAAAAAACACTCATATAATTAACGATAACCTTTTACTGAAACAGGAAACGTGAACAGAACCCATTAAATAAAAAAATCCTACTCCACTTTTTCTCTCACACTCTCACTACTACTACTATTATCATACCCTCGCCTATGAATGCATGTATTATGTGTATATGTATTATGGATATGTGTGAGCGTGATCGTGTTTCGGAGCGCTGGCCCAGACACTCAACATGCCAAATACAGTATCGACCTCCGCGCTCCCCCTCTCCCCTCTCTCTCCCCCCTCTCTCTCGCTCACCTGCTTCATTATCGCCAGCACAGGTACCCTCGCCGCTCCCCTCCCGCCAGGTGGAGCCCCATTACCCTTCCCAATAGCACTACTGACATTGGGAAGAAACTCAACTCCCAAGAGGAGGAGGTGGTGGTGATGGAGAAGGAGGAGGAGAGGGAGGAGGAGAAGGAAAGGCGGATGTTACGTACACAAACACACATACATAAACACACACACACACACACACACACACACACACACACACACACACACACACACACACACACACACACACACTAACAAACGTAAACACACACACACACCTGCCTAGCCACACCTGACAAATGAAGACTCTGACACATGTATGCACTTTTCGGAGGGAGATTACTGGTCTGTTCCTGTGAGGCATAAACACGCGCGCGGCGAAGGTGCTATGGACTGACTGACTGCCGAGCGGACCGACTGGGCAACTTGACTGACTCCTCTCTTCTGTTCCCTTCTCCCGCCTTCGCTCTCTTGCAATTTCTTTTTCCTCTGTTGCTTTATTCCGTCCCTTTCATCATTAGTCTGCGCGCGGTGTGACTAAGCATAAGTTTGATGTCTATTGCGTTTCCTCATTGATTTAGTACAGGTAAACGAGGGAGGTTTACGATAAAAGGTGTTAGGAAATACAGGATGGGCGCGTGGGTGTAAGGAATGAGTGAGTGAGAGAACGAGAGATGGGAGGTGATGGAGGAGAGATGGTAAAAAAGAGGAAATAAGTTACGTAAAGGGATGATAAAATAGTAAGAAAGATAAAGAGAAAAAATAAAAAAAAGTTATAGAAAAAACAAATGCCTTTCGTAATTGGGGGACAAATACTGCATTGCATACTCTAGGCGAGGTCTCATCACCAAGATAAACAAAGACAACATAACTCTCAGCGTCTTACATTACTTACGATGAACCAAAACGGAATTGAGGAGGAGGAGGAGTAGATGGAGGAGAGTTAGAGGAAGGAAAATAAAGGGAGAGCAGGAGTAGGAGAAGTAGGAGGAAGAGGAACAGAACAAGATACAAGGGACAAAGAAAAGAGTAGGAGGAGGCCAAGCCGGAGCGGAGGAGAAGGGAAGGAGAAAGAGAAGAAAGAGAGCACGGCGGACTATGAGCGTGACGACTGCACATAAATCTCGCAGCCTCACGCTTCTTGTCACACTGCTGTCACTCTGGTTGGATTTACTGAGGCAGCAGCAGTAGCAGCACACCGTTTACAACATTATGAACCTAGCCCAATCCAGCCCTTGCAGACCAAAGGGAGGACTGTGTTCTGAACTGGTCTTGACTGTATTACTACCCCTTAACGTGTTGAGGTAATTCTAACTTAAGTGTTTTAGAAGGTTTGAGTGTTAGTTATGAGGGTTTTACGTATACGATTATATTCCTCTGTAAATTAACGTAGACTTTTACTATATATTTAATTCCTAACTAACGTCTTCATGCACAGGCTTTATAACGAAGGACTTTGGAGTTGAGAGTGACTTGGAGCACGTCAGCCACCACCACCACCACCACCACCAGTACCCCCACCACAACCACCACCAAGGGATTCAAGTCACTGGCACCGTTTACCATGCACCGAGCGGGGAGAATCTGCAATGAACTTTCAACGGGTGGCAGCGAAAGGCACCTCCTCGTCAGTATGCTTTCGGCGCGAGTCATCCGCGTGCCAGATGAAGACGCTGGCAACGAAGACTGCTTGACCTCCTCACCCGTGCATGCAGACTACCCCGCCACCACCTACACCGTCACCCTCATCCCCTTACCATCGCCGGCTTCATCATATTGCTTGCTTGGTTTAGTCTTTCTCATCACTACCTCCTTTGTCTAGTTTTTTTTCACCGTACGTCCTCCCACACGGCCCTCTCCATCCACCCAGCAATTCTCATGTTTTGCTTTCCACTCGTGTAGCCTCCCCCACGTATTGCCTGGCGTCCATACTACCGCCCCCTTCCCCCTCCTTACTCAATTGCTTACATGCTCTCCTTTGTTGTTTTCTTCACCCTACTGGCTGCCTTCCACACCGCCCTTCTCATTCAATAACTCTTATCATCTTCTACGTATGTTTGGCTTTCCACTCATGTTCCCTGCCCCATGTGTTGCCTATACAGCGTCCATATCGACCTTTATTCCCCTCCATACTTCGTTGTGTATTTGCTATCCTCTCTCGTTACCCTTCTTCAACCGCCTTTTGCACTGTTCCCATCCTGTGCTGCCCTCTCACCAAACTCCCTCATCGATAGTATACCTGCAAAAGTCATTTCCTTTCCCTCTCCTTCCCTGATCTCTTCATCCTCTTCCTCGTAACATACAAGCTCGTTCAGCAATCCAACTCCTTCCTAACCTCCATCCACCCACTCTGCTTCCTCCCACCTGCCTTCAACTCTCCACCACCCTTACCCGACCCTCAACCTAACCACCACCCATCCACTTTCCTTCCCTCCCACTCCACCTCCTCTTATCCACCACTCTCAGGACCACACTAGTTTGTAAGGGCGTCGAGGGCTGCAGAGGGTCGCAGGTCACGCGGGAGTGGCCTGCGGGGGCGCGGCGGAATGGCAGTGCAAGAAAGGATTGAGTTTTTATTAGTGTTTGCCTTGGTTGGGGCGGCGAAGAGTCGTGCTACTGAGATTGTGTTGAGGTACGAATTGAGTGCCGGGAGAAATAATAATGGCCAAAACTGCCTGTCTGTTACGAATGTAGAAATTGCTGATGCGAAAATTAAGTAAAACAAATGAGAAGGAGGATTAAAATACGAGTCGAGAGAAAAAAAAAATCATAAAAAGCTTAAAAATTGGGTGCTTGAAGATATAATAGTGGCGTAAACTGCCTGCCTGTTATGAGTGTAGAGCTTACTGATGCGACAACTACGTAAAATATATAAGAAAGTGCGCTGAAATTATGTCAAGAGAAAGAAAACATATATAAAGCATAAAAATATTAATAATGGCGTTAACTGACTGTCTGTTATGGGGTTTGGAGCTTACTGAATTAAGGGAAAACCAAGTGGAATAAATACTAAATTGTACTGAAATAAAACCGTTAAAAAGATAAAACACAGAAGGCAAAGCAAAGATATATATGGAAATACCTTAATTCTGTGACCCTCTTTTCAAATGGTTAAGTACTTCAGCTTTTATTTTCTTCTTTATCGTGCTAGTTATATATACAGTCATATCCACTATTTCAAAAGCCAAGCAGAGTGGAAAATTCAGCTTGCTACCAGAAAAGGGAAAAATTGTGTGAGTGAAAATATATATAACACCCAAATAAGAGAACGTTCCCAGAGCTGAACGAAAGAGCAAAACACTTTCCCCCACCTGTACGACTTTCCCTCTCCCCGCCCACACACACCTCACATACCTATAAAACTCTCTCTCCCACACACCTCTCTCACCCCCACAGCCACCCTTCACCTAGCACCTCCTATACGACTCCCACATCCCATAGCCCAAACACACTTCACCACACACATACTCTCCCACCGCGTAGCCCCTTCCACCCATACCCATATACCTCACCCCACACACCTCTCAAAAAACACGCCCCTCCTTCCTATTCACCCACCCACATAACCTCCCCCAGCACACCTATATGAAGAACCCTCCCCTCCTATACCTCTTATACCTCATATATCTGATACTACCTCCCCTTCTATACCTCCCCTCCTATACCTACCTATACCTCTTCCTCTTCCTATATACCTTCAGTACCTCCCTTCCTTCCTCTCCCCCACCCACACAACCTCACCCTCACACACCAGCCTATATAAAACTTCTCCCTCTTCCTCCCTCTCTCTCCCTCTCCCCCGCAGTCACCTCCAGGGAAGCCTCGGTCATTAATTAGACGCAGCGTCCCTCGTGATGGCTCCACAAAATACGCACACTAATATAAACAAATGAGGGAGTGATCCTTCTCCCCCTAGCGGCTCCTCCCTCAGCCATTTCTTCGTACTCCCCGCTGGTGTCTCTTTTCCTTCCCTTTAATTTACCCCATTTACCTTTACGTCCTCTCCGCCGCATTCTTTTTTCCTCCATTTATTTCTTTGGTAGCTTTTCTTCCCTTTTGTGCTCACCGCCCGCTTCATTTTTTCGCCCTTCGTTTCTTCGCCAGCCTTTCTTTTCCCCATTTGTCCTATTAGCGTTGTTCTTTTCATCTTTTCCTCCTCTTTCCTCCCCCTTCAGTTTCCCTTCTTCTTTTTTCCTCTTTCGTCTTCTTTCCAGTCTCTCTTCTTTTTCCCCTTTTTGCCCTCTTCTCTTTTCTCTGCTCCCTTCAAGTCTTCCCTTCATACCAAATTTTCTCTTCTTTTTCCCCTTCTTTCTTACATCTCTTCTCTATCCCTCCTGAATCATTCCCGTCCTCTCCAGTTCCCCTCTCTTTCTCCTTTTTCCTTCCGTCCTTCATCATTCCAGCACTCTTTTCCTTTGCCCTTTTATCTTCTCTTTTCCCCTTAGTGCCCTCACCCTTTCTACTTCCTGTGTCCTCTTCTCTTCCTTGACCCCCTTTCCTCCCTCCTTCTCCGTCCCTTTCCTCCCTCCGTTTTCACTGTCCTACCCTTCGCCGCATACACTGAGCTCCCCTTTGCCTCAGAGGCCTCGTCCGCGTGCCGCCCCTCCCCGACCCCCTTCCCCTCGGTCACCGCTATTGGCCCAACCTGAACGTTTCTACGCTCGCACCGCAAATCTAATAACACAGAGGGTAAGGTAAACGGGACGAGGAAGACATAATATCTCTCTCTCTCTCCTCTCTCTCTCTCTCTCTCTCTCTCGTTAGGTATACTTTCCCCCTAGACCATCAGCATTTACCTGTCTCCCTTCGCCTACCTGTGTCGCGTCCTCCCTCCCATCACATGTTCCTTTATTATGGGCTTCTGCACCTGCTCGCTCTCCCTCTTCTTCTTGCCCTTCCCTTCCTCTCTCTGTCTCTGTCTGTATGTCTGTCTCTGTCTCCCTCTCTCTGCCTCGTCATCTCGTCCCCCTATCCCTTAGAGTCTCTCAAATCCACATTCTAGCTCTATGGCTCCACTTTCCATTATTCTCTCCCCCTTTATACCGCTATTCACCCATATTTCTCTATTGTTTTCTTCTCCCTCCGTCCTTGTCGTATACTATCTCTTTCCTATCCTCATATCTTTCCCTGTCCTCCCTATCCTCAATTTCTTCTTCCCTGAAACCCACGTCATCCTAATCTAGCCTGACACCCCATTTTCTATTTCCCTTTCTCGTTATTTCAGTCCTTCAATTGCACCTCACCCTGTTTTACCCTCATATCCCATTCCTTAATTACCCTTCCTCTCCTCCCCTTTCTTTCATCACATCTCATACCTTCTCTCACTCCCCAGTTCCCGTTCCTATTCCTTTCGTCTCCCCTTTCCCTCATCACCTCATCACTCACATATCTTCCCTCACACACATCCCCCGTCTCCCCTTCCTCGCCTCCCTTTAACTCATCACACCCATTCCTTCCTCACCAAATTTACTCTCGTACCTGGCCATGATGTGCAAGTCATTACCACGCGGGACGCTCTGGTAAACATTGCTCTACCAACTACTTTACAATCTTCTCTCTCTCTCTCTCTCTCTCTCCGTTCTCTCTTACTCCTCTTCTCTCTCTCTCTCCCTTCTCGTTATTCTCTTTCCTCTACCAACTATACTTTACATTCTTCTTTCTCTTCCTTCTTTTACTCCTCTCCTCTATTCTCTTTCTGCTACTAACTACTCTATAATCTTCTTTCTCTTTTCTCTCTTCCTCCTTCCTCCTCCATTCACTTCTCTCTTCGCTTTTTCCCTTTCCTGTTTCTCTTACTCTCCTTCCTCCTCCCCTCTTCTCTCTTCACTTTTTCCAATTTCTCTCCCCTCATTCCTGCTGTTTTACTCCTCCTCCTCTTCCCCTCCTCCCCTCTCCTCTCTCTGATTATCCCCCTTTCTCTCTCCTCATTCCTGCTGTTTTTCTCCTCCTCCTCTTCCCCTCCTCCCTCCTCCTCTCTCCCTGCTTTTTTCCCCTTTCTCTCCCCTCATTCCTGCTGTTTTACTCCTCCTCTTCCCTCCTCCCTCTCTCTCCTGCTTTTTCCCCTTTCTCTCCCCTCGTTTGTGCTGGTTTTCCTCCTCTCATGGCATGTTTCGACCCCATAATTCCGTCATGCGCCCCCTTTGAGATTCATGCACGGTGCTGGCTGGGTTTACTGGGGTCATGCCACGCTCATTATGCAAATTCTGACAGTATCACTTTGCTTAACTTTCCAGTTGCCTTAATTCTTTCTCCTTTTTCACTCTCCTTGCTCTCTCCCGCCCTCTCTCCCTCGCTCACGTTACTGACACAAATGCACTTGGTTTTCTGGACAGTTATACTTTGTGTGTTGGTGTTTGTGTGTGAGGTTAACACTTGTGACTGTCAAAGTAATTAGTCCTTTATGAAGTTCGAAAATTGGGTGTTGTTTTTTACATTTACTTTTTTTTTTTAATGTTCAACACTTAGGGACAATAAGAACAATGTACGGGTGGAGATCATGCTTTCCAATCCTTATTTTTTTATCCTCCATATATCCTCTCTGAGTCTTACAACATATTTCTCACAACTATCGCACTACAAATTTAAAGAGCAAGTTCCCACTCAGTTGCCCCGTCTATCACAAGTCCCTCTTGGCAGGATCGATCGATTTGCCCCAACCATGAGTTTCGTGGGCGTCCCCTTGGTTTCAGCACAGGTACATGTAACAACTAAGAGGTATGCTAACGGGCAAGTAAGTACTTCGATCACTCCTCTCCGTCAGGCCACCACCGTTAAAAAGGTTCTGTGTTGCCTTGGCCGTCTTGTCCCGCCCGTCCATACACGTCCCTCGCCATCTCTTCGTCCGTTCCTCGTGGCCACGCACAAGCACACGTCGTTACCCTCCCTCACAGCCCTCAACGTCATTCTACCATGCCGCTGAAGCACGTCAGTTCATTCTCTCCTTCACTGCCGACACGCGATAAGAGGGAAAGTAGGAAGGAGATAGGGGCCGGGTGAGGGAGGTATTTCTACTTTCCTATCTCATTCTCCTACATCTTCCTGTTTCTCTCTAAACTGCGTATTTTTTCTTCCTTCTACTGCCCCGCTTTCTACAGCCTCTCTTCCTTGCATTTCCTGCTTCCTCCCCTTCTCAGCCTCTCTTCTCTCTTCTTGGCATTCTTTCCTCCCCTTCCCCTCTTTTTCCTCCTCTTTCCTTTCTCATCAAAAACCTCTTCCTTCTCTTTCTAATCAATCCTCTTCTTTCTCTTTCTCCTCCTCTTCAATCTCAAATCGCCTGTATATTTGCCTTCACTCTCTCTTTCCCTCCTAAACCTCTCTTCCTTATCACTAGCTTATCCTCCTCCTCCTTAATCTCCACCTCACAGCACCTCCTCCTCCTGCTCCTCCCCTTCATCCCCTCGCAGCGTGTTCACTCCCGTGACTTTCCGAGAGGCGTGGCCGCGTGTCACACCTTCTGGCGACACGTCTTTATTGTCCTCGTTAGGCAGGAAATTTATCGCCTCCTTCAACAACGCGACGCCCGGCTGGTGGTGGTGGTGGTGGTGGTGGAGATGGTGGTGGTGAGGAAGAAAGCATCAGACCTCACACGTGCTTCATCCTTCCTCCCTCCCTTCCGACCACCTTGTTTTTCCTCCCCGTCAAATGCTTTCTCCCTTATCTTCCTTCTTCTTCGGGTCTTAGAAATATTCGGCGCCGCAAGAGTCGTTTCTGGGGGACCGCAACGCAAGACGAACGAACGAACGTTGTTTTGTTGGTGTCTGCTTTGTTTATGGGACTTTGGATCGTGTGTGTGTGTGTGTGGGTGTGTGTGTGTGTGTGTGTGTGTGTGTGTGTGTGGGTTTGGATCTCGCCACGAACGCTCTTCTTCCTTATCGAGGGCGGAGATAAGGTCTGTCAGGGTCTGCATTGTTGGGTCTGTTTATCTGGGACGTGTTTTTTCTCCTCTCTCTAAAACGAAGTGGGTGGTCGCTGATGTCTGTTTTATTCAAGTGTTTGTGTATGTGCATGTGCGTGTGTGTGTGTGTTTTCCCCACTGATCTGCGTGTGTGGCGGGGTGAGGGGACGAGGAAAGAGAAGGGGCCGGGTTGGGTGGTGAGGTAAGGTAAGGTAAGGTAAGGGCTGGGTGGTGAGGCAGGTAAGGAAAGGTAGAAGACGAAGGTGGAGCACAACAAAGAACAGGGCGAGGCAGTGGAGGGCGGGACTAGGTGGAGGAGAGCGGACCTGGACAGGTGAACAGAGGCAGGTAGGTGGAGGAGGAGGAGCTGAAGGTGGATTTAGCCGTGGTTTGCGTGACGCTCGGCAGTAACTCGCCGCCTGCTAACAAGGCTGTTTACTGCTCAAAGGCCCACTCACTGCGCCCATCCATCACCTGTAGAGCCCACGGTATCAGCACGGCTCCTCCCATACAGTGGGGAGCAACGGAGCCACGAACTGAGACTAAGCAATTAGGAGGAGCCATTATTAGGAGGAGACACTGTTACTATCCTTCTCTCTTAAAGGCTCTACTAACGTGCTTTCCGGGAACTTAGGAAGACAAAGAAGGAAGGAAGGATGAGGATGATGATGAGGATAAGGGGGAGGAGCCACTGTCACAATTCTCCTCTCCTCTTGAAGACTATCCTGGCGGGACTTTAGGGAACTTGCGGTGACAAAGAAGAGAGGAGAAGAGGAGGAGACCCGCAGTAGTTGTTGTAGTGGTGGGGCCGACAATTAGCTTCCGTGATGCAGCTGAAGAAAAAGAAAGGAGGAGGAGGAAAAGAAGGAAAAGGAGGAGGAGAAGGAGCAGGAAGAGGAAGAAGAAAAGCACTGCAGTAGTCGTTGTGGTGGCGGGCCGGGCGACGATTAGCTCCCGTGATGCAGCTGAATGCAATCAAAAATCCATCGCGTCGTTCATCACAGCGAACTCCATGCGGTATAAAGCTGCTATTAAAACGACATCCATCTTCTCGGGCATCCAGGAGACAGGCAGCGGCGTGGGTTGACAGCTGAGGGAGGCGGACAAGTGGTGGTGTCGGAGGCAGCGGCGGTCGGGGAGTCTGCAGCGGCGGTGGTAAGGACAGCGTGTAGGTGGGTGGTTGCAGCGCTGTGTGCATCGCGGGAGAGGAAGTGACCTGTCTGCTGGGGATGTCATATGTCAGGCTGCTGGAAAGGTGGAGGCAAGCAGGAGGACGTGTCCCTTCAGCCTCCATTATCCCTCACTTGACTGTACTATGGCAAGCTCCTTCCCTGCCAGTGACTCCTGCCAGTCCCTGAGCCAATGAACCCCTGACTGATGTTTCCTTTAAAGAGTGACGGAAGACCTGTTATGCACGTCACATGAGAGGCGGGGAGGGGGGCGCGAGGGGGAAGGGGGTGTCCGGAGATCTTACGTAAGGATGCTGCGCCCACTCCAGATGCTCGATGTTGTAATCTCCTCAGCAAGCTTTTTGTTTATATTTTTCTACACTGATATTTTTTTTATAGGGTGATGGAAGACCTGTTATGTACGTCAGAGGGAGCGGCGGAGGTGTCTTAAACCTTTATGTAATGATGCTGGGCCCACTTCAGAGTCAACTACCTGGTATTTGATGCTGTAATATCCTCTATACAGCTTTTCCTTTATATTTCTCTTAACTGATATTTCCTTTAAAGAATAACGGAGACGGTAATGTCCTAAGCCCTTACGTATAAGCATGTTCCACCTCCTCCAGATATTCGAGTCTGTAATCTTCTAAACAAGCTTTTCTTTATATCTCTCAAAGTTGATATTTCCTTTATAGAGTAACGGAAGGTCTGTCATTCGAGCCATATGATGTAACGGTGTCCTAAGCCCTTACGTAAACATGTCTCACCTACTCTCACGATGACCATAAGCTCGGGGCTGTCATCCTCTTTTCTCCAGGCGTTTTTCTTTCTGTTTTTCTGCTACATCCGTCTAACTGGCAGCGTGCGGGGGATCTCACTGTGCCATCAACACATTACGGGAGCGTTTTTATGAAGCTTTGTGACTCTCCGTGATTCTCCAACTCCACCTCCTCCACATTGCAAGGGAAATAAACTGGTAACCTTCATCAACAAACCTCTTTTTAACAACGAAGGAAACAGCTCAAGGCACACAAAAAGGAAACAATAATAAAAAGCCCGCTACTGCTGCTCCTGAAAAGAATCCAAAGAGGTGGCCGAAAGAGGGGTCAATTTCGGAGGAGAGGTGTCCTGATACCTGACCGAGTCTGCAAACTTTACGGAGCTACAGATAAACCCAAACTAAAATATAACTGCAAGCAAATATAATATAACCATTTTTTTCTCTCTCCGGTGCAAACACGAAAAATAAAGTAAATCCACCACACAGAAAGTAAAGGTATAGAGTATGACACTAGAGTATATACTATTTTTCATGATCACCTTCTCTTCCTCTTTCTTTTTAACACTGCACTCTTCAACGGCAGTAGCTACTTCGTCCCTATTTCTTTGCTCTCCACTTTTTTAGCACCTATTCCAAGTCTCTTTCCCACACCCCAATTCACTACTTCATCCTTATTTCCCCCCGTGATGCACCTATTTCAAGCCCTTCCCTACACCCCCGTTCACTGCTTCATCCCTATTTATTTCCCCTTTTAAGCACCCATTTCAACCCTATTTATAAACCCCATATACTATTTCGACCCTATTACCCCCTGTGATGCACCTGTTTCAAGCCCTTCCCTACACCCCCATACACTACTTCATCCCCATTTCAACCCTCTTCCTAAGCCCCATACACTACTTCGACCCTATTCTGTGATGCACTCTATTTCAAGCCCTTCCCTGCACTCCCATACACTACTTTGCCCCCTGTGAACAACCCTGCTACTGTGTGTGTGTGTGTGTGTGTGTGGAAGGAATAAATTAAGAACCAATGCAATTTAGAAGACGAGAAGAGCGAGTAGACGAGAATAAAGGAAGAACTGCGCGTTAGTAGGAGAGTAGAACGTACAGGAACAACAAGGCCAAAGTGTTAGAGACAACAGGAACGAGTAGACGGGAATACCATACCAAAGGTGTTAGTAGATGAGGATGAGGAGGACGCGCATCGGGAATAAAGTAAGTCCTTCCAGTTCTTTTGTAGTAGATGCGGCACAGCCATCGCGCCAAGAAATGCTCGGCGCACACCATCAGGTGTTCCATGTCAAGGAAAAATGGTCACGCGTCGCTACTCTGCTAAGGGGAGAAAAGGTTGATGATAAAGTGAGGCGAGAGTGAGGAGGAGGAGACACCTCATCAGGTAAACATGAGAAGATGATTAAAGTAGTGATGGTGATGATAGTGATGATGATGGTGATGGCGGTGACTGTCCAGCATCATCCCTTCAACATAACAAACATCCTTCCTCTCTCTCTCTCTCTCTCGGCTCTCTCACTCTTGACAAGAGGATCGCCAAGTCACGCCAAACTCGACTATTGTTATGCTTTTGAACACTCCTCTGGCGGCTCTCTCTCTCTCTCTCTCTCTCTCTCTCTCTCTCTCTCTCTCTCTCTCACACCCACACCTTACCGCCTTAACTTAACCGCCTCTCCTAGCTGTCAATAAGAGAAGGAAGGAAGGAAGGGAAAAAGAAACGAGAGAAAAGTATTAATAAAAGAAAATATGAGTTGTCAGTAGAGGAAGACAAAGAGTGCTTAAGAAAATAGTGATGTAAAAAGTAATTGTCAGTAAAAAGGAAAGAAAAAAGGTAGTCGTAAGAAAAATCATCATAAGAAAAAAAAGATAAATTCGCTGTCAATAAGAAAGGAAGAAATAAAAGATAGACAAGAAAAATAATATTGAAAGTAAAAAAAAAGTCACTAAAGATGAAAGAAAAAAAGATAGACGAAAAATATAATGTAAGAAAGAAAACTAAAGAAACAATCTGTCAATAAAGAAAGCAGGAAAAAAAAAAGATTAGCAAGAAAAGTAATGATGTAAGAAAGCAAAATCACTAATATATACAAATCAAAAGACTTCCATTCAACTTCGATAATGACACACTAACCAAGTAGTTTTCTTTTCGTAATGTTAATGCATCCTCTCTTTTTCATAATTAATATTTCATGCAAGTTTCTCATTTATGATTCAGAGGAGAACAAATATTGAGTGCAGGTTCTTAAGAGGACAAAAATAAATGAATCTGGTGCATAAAAATAACAAAATTAAAAACAGTTTGAACGTCATTATATTCACAATCATCATTACCATCACCACCACC
Source organism: Eriocheir sinensis (assembly GCF_024679095.1). Taxonomy (NCBI): domain Eukaryota; kingdom Metazoa; phylum Arthropoda; class Malacostraca; order Decapoda; family Varunidae; genus Eriocheir; species Eriocheir sinensis. Next base: position 93,854 of record NW_026111727.1, read on the forward strand.
ACCATCACCATCATCACTACCACCACCATCCCGCCGCCACCATTACTGTCCCTTAAAACAGCTGGCGCTCCCCTTTTTACCTCCCTTCCCTCTACTTCTGTTCTCTCCCTTTACCTTCCTTTCTCTCTCTCCCGTCTCTGCCCTACCACGCCTGCTCCTCCAGACCGTTCCATTCTATAATAGTCTCTCTCTCTCTCTCTCCAGCTGCACTGCCATGTTTTTTTTCTCTAGTCTCCTTTATCTTATCCATCACCTCTTATCTCCACCTTTCTCTGCGTCCTCCTTTTCTCCTAGCCGCCGCTCCTCCCTTCCACCCAACCGCTCCTCCTCCTCATCCCCACCTGCCCCTTCGTCCCTTCCTCGCCCTCGCCGCCTGGCCTAACCACTGCTTATCATCCCCAGTAAAGGCAACACAATTGAAATTAGCTCAATTTCACTCCCTCTTAACAGAAGCGAACGTGGGCCGGCCCCAAAAGGTTCGTCATTGTTCCGAAATCTTACGTGCAGGGCGGCGGTTGGGTCGTCAATCTTCCAGGGTTGTGTGTGTGTGTGTGTGTTTTCTCCTCCACCTCCTTCTGTTTAGTGTAGCGTGGAAGCGTGTGTGTTCTTTAAAGAGAAAGGAAAAAGCACAAAACAAAAAGTCTTCGCTCACCTCAAATGGAAATATTCGAATCATGCCGTTGTCAGTAATATTTTGGTGGCTTTGAATGGACCTTTTCATATCAGGGAGCGCGCGTCCGAAAAGGGAGAAAGTTGTGCCTCGCTTTTTTTTCTTTTCTTTTTTTCATCTCCCCGGTCCTGTTCGTCGCCGGCACCCAGAATCCCACGACCAATATATTTCCATCTCAAAAATTGCCTCCAATCATTTTTCCCTTCCTCCGCCCCGCCACAGTCACAGAGGGCGCGCTGAAAGAATCAAATGGACCCCCGATTCGCACGCGGCGGGGAGTCTGGACCCCCTATACCTTCTCCTCTCCTCTCCCTTCCCGTCCCCACGCCTTACCGGTTCGCCCCCCCCCCCCTCCCCCCCACGGCTCCACTTAAGGCTCCTGGACTCGAGGGGTTCGTAAGCGGGGACGAACTAGTCTGAAAGGCGGGAGTTTTTTCGTGTTTCTGCTTCTCCGTTCAGTCGCCAAGACCCAATCACCTCTTCCTCTTTCTTCTCTTCTTCTTTTTCTTCTTCCTCTTCTTTTCCCTCCTATCTTCTCTCATCTTCCTCGTCTTTTTCATCGTCCTTCTCCTCCTTTTCCCGTCCTTCTCTGTTTTCTATTCATCCTTCTGTCTTCTCTTCGTCATCTTTCGTCCTCTTTTCATCTTTCTCCGTCTTATCTTCATCCTCCTTTTTCTTTTTACCCGCCTCTTCCTCCTCCTCCTCTTCTTCTTCTTCCTCCTCCTCCTCCTGACGTCTGATTCTCAACGCCTCGCCTCCTCCTCCTCCTCCTCCGTCTTCGCCGCCGCCGCCGCCGCCGTCGCCTCGCCCCTCGGCCGTAATCTCATTATAACTTAAGTAATCAAAGCCTGAGTAATCTCGACTCGCTTTAAGTTCAATGTTCTTACTTCACCGATACCTTAAAAGGGACTCCGGGGACGCGGCGTGAGCTGAATCCTACTCCCAGACACACACACACACACACACACACACACACACACACACACACACACACGCATACCACCCCCTCCCACTCTCTCTGACTCGTCCTGTTGATCTCTCTTTCTCTCTTTCCCCTCCTCCCATTTCCCTTTTTTTCCTCATTTAATTCTTTCTCCCTCGTTCTTTGCTTCCCTTCGACTTTCTCCTCCTCCACCTCCTCTTCCTCCTCCTCGCCGTGCCCTTGGAGTGTACACATAAAACATAAGAGCATCAATAATTCACGTGCTTAATGAGAACACTTCAGATTTCCCTCGCGTCCGCCTCCTCCGGGACAGAATTCGTGGCTCGGTTAGAAGTACAGAGTGGTGGTGGTGGTGGTGGTGGTGGTGGTGGTGGTGGTGGTGGTAGTATATGTCGTTGAAACCTAATTAATTAAACATTGGAACCTGAGTAACTTTGAATATGAATGTTGGCTTTGGCAGCACGTGTCACTGGTTTCGTTTCATGAGGTCTTGTTACTTTTGGAAACTTCTACTGTGATTATGAACTTTTCTTGGCATCTTTAACATTCATTTTATATATTCGTTCACTTCGGCAGCTCCTTCGTTTCATATTAATATTACCTCTTTTATCTATTTTTTCATCTCTCTACTTCCTCCTTCATATGTTTTTGAGTCTTTTGCCGCTTATATATAATAAGTGTACTGTCGAAACCACTCACATTATCTCTTCTTTAAATTCTACTCTTTCATCCTCAATTTATTCCTCTATCAACTTTTCTTCTACTTCACCATTTACTAACTTTGTCATATTTCTCCCTCTACTCTCTACTTTGCTTATTCCTATCTCTTCCTTAAACTTTCCTCCCATATGTTCAGTTTACTACTCTATTAACTTTACTTCCACTTCAACATTCACGAACATTACCATATATTACATTTCCTCGTTTTTTTTCAGTTTAACCTCCAGCTTTACCTCCTTCTTCTTCTCCTCCTCCTCCTTCATCGTTCCTATCCCCTTCTCCCTTCTCCTCCGTCCCCCTAATATCACTCCCCCGTCGCTAATCACCAAGAGGATTGCTGATAATTGCTGGCGGGCGCTTTAAGCTGAGTGGGGCAGTTAAGGTTAAGTGGGATGATTGGAAACTAACGATTACTTTAAGAAAAATCCGAAGATGCATTTGCTGTAGCCTTATAGACCTCTTCTATTTAGAACACTGATCAGCTCTGGATCACTGGCCCGGATCTGAATCTGATCTGGATTCGCTCTGGGTAAATAGAACGCCTCTGGAAGAGCGACAGATCAAAACAAAGCGTGCGTGCACACGCACACACACACACACACACACAATGGCAGGGCAGGGTCCGTGCATACCGCGACTGCTTCAGGCTTTCTTTGACCAGAGGAAAGATAGAAAAAGCCAAGATAGTGACGAGGACGTTCTACCGGCAATCCTTGGCTGGACTGTGGGCTCTTGCTCTTGCTCTTGCTGTACTGGTGACCCGTTGGAGAGTCCCGTTGGTCTTGGTCTTGGCTACAACCCACCTCGGGGTCTGGATCAGGCAAATCAGGATCCGGATCCACCAGATCACGAGAATCCAGATCTCGGTGGTAAACAGAACACGGGTTCTTCGGCCAGATCAGTGATCTAAAACGGATTCTTGTAAATAGAAGAGGTCTTATATGACTTCAGATTTAACTTTTCTTATTCTTCTTTTTCATTCAGTTCACGCGAAGGAGTTTTCTCATCCTCCTCCTCTTCCTCTTCTTCCTCCTCTTCCTCTTCCTCCTCCTCTTCGTACAGCTTCATCCACACTATAAACAGCCATCCACTACTCAAAGCACACCCAAACACCTCGTCTCATCCACCCACCATCCACAAAAGCCATCACAACGTCATTCACCATGCACACATAATTTTCACCTTATCCTTCTTATCGATCTATCACAAGCACCTCCAAGCACCTCTCACTTCCTTCTCGGGGGACTGGGCGCGTGCGGGGGAGGTAGGAGACAGGAGTGGGAGAGAGGTCCGTTTTCTTGGCTACAATTACAGGCTATCGCTATTCATGAAGGGCGGCGCAGTAAGCAACTCGCCCCTATGCAGCTAAACACCGTGCTCGCTACAGGTGCGTCGCCTCGCCCTGTAATATAGCGCGTAACATGCAGGCGGCGCGGGTATCACAGGGGCCGCCACGCCTGGCCTGAATCATAACATAGCCTTGGCGTGTCATAAACCTCGCTGTTTATTAATATTCCGCCTCATGACTGCGTGTACTGAGAACGGTCTCTTTTCATTCTGCTGCGTCAGATATGCTCGGATAGCAACGCGGGCCCGGAACAACCGATGGCACGACACGATACGACGGAGGAAGGAGACCACCTACCTCCACCCTCCTGTACCCACCCTGGACCCACCCTGGACCCCACCTGGTTCCCTCCCATGCCAAGAGTCCGCCCTCCACACCCGCCCCTTCGTGCCTAGCTCCGCCTCGCCTCGCACTGTCATGTCACTTTGTTTTTCCTCTCAGCCTAATGAGGAGGCCGGGAGAGGTGCGTGTCTACAAGGGGTGAGGAGGGAGGAGATCTGGCCTCACATACCCCCTCTCTCTCTCTCCCCCCATCACACCCCTCACACACACACATATGGACGATTACGACGAAAAAAAAAAACTGAGGGTGAACATTGAGAACAGATGTGAGGAGGGAGTGAGGAGAAGAAATGAGGAGTGAAAGGTGACAGTAAGGAGATGGGAGAGAGAGGAGGCAAGCAGTGCTAGTAAGTACTGTATGGAATGAGCTATGGCAGGAGAGAAAGAAGGTACTGGCAAGGGAGGATAGGGAGGATGGGAGGGAATACAAAGAGAGAGGCACACAGCATACAAGAGGAGAGAATGGGTCGTATGGGGAGTATGGATGGGAAGGAACAGCGACATGCATGGAAACAGAAGGAATAATGCCATGGGGAGGTATCTGGTCTGCGGGGCCCAGAAAGGTTACGAAAACGTCTCATTTGGCAGTGGCTGCTTGGTGAGAGGGACGCCTACCTGATACACATACGGCGGAGGGAGGGGGCAGCTAGAAGGGGAGAGCCATATGGGGGAAAGGGAGGGTAGATGAAAAGGTACCAGGGAAGGAAGGGCAGCTATGTAAAGGGTCCGTGGGAGGAAGTAAAGGGTAGCTAAAGGTACTAGGGGGACAGGAAGGGGAGATGAGGGGGCAATGGGATGCATTCATACAGAGAGAGCAAAGGGCAGAGTTGGAGAAGGAAAAGGAGGATGTAAAGAAAGAAAAGGATTAAGAAGAAAAGAAATGAAAGATTAGCTAATGGAAAGATATGATAAAGGAGGATAAAACAGTATTGATGGAGGGCAGAAAGTAATGCAAGAGTAGAAAGATAAGGATAAAAAAGTGGAGGAGTTAATGGAAGAGATGAAGATGGAGATGGACGGAAGATAGAGAAAGAAAGAGGAACGCGTAAAGGGAAGTGAAGAGGAGAATGCAGTGAAGAAAAAATCCGCATAAAAAAGAGAAAGAAGAGTGGAAGCAAAAACTACCTAAGAAGAAGGAAATAGAGGATAAGCTCGATTAATTAAGGAAGTAAAAGGAGATAGAAGATAAGTAAAAACAAAGAAAAAAAAGAAAATGAAATAAAAAAGAAATGGAAAACTTTGGATAAACAAGCAGATATAATTAAACCGACAAAGGAACATTATAATTAAGCGCTCGAAAACTACTAGTGGATTATTATTTCTTTTATGGGGGAGAGTTGTCTTAATGATTTTGAGTATTAAAGTCTGATGGAGTAGTGCTTTCGCTTGTCTGTCGCGCGCGGGGGAGGGAGGGAGGGAGAGAGGAGGAGGGAGGAGGAGGAAGGATGAAAAAGCTTAAACAACAAAGAGCAACCACAACAAAACGTAAAGAGAAATGAATGGCAATTACTAGCATGTTTACGAGAGAACAGAGTTTCATAATCTATTTCCGCATTGATTTAGTTTCCTGTTCTCAAAAGAATTTCCAGCGACCCTACAGTCCCTGCCTAAGGTTTTTGAAAGACAATATTTTCTATATTTTCATTTGAAATATATGATAAAATGTAACCACACACATGCATCCATAACCTCCCCACAGATGCGACACTCTTGAACAATTTGTTCCGTAGAAGTGGCACCGTTCCATGGGATGTGTTCCTCTGCACGGTGATTGTAGTCATGGCGAGCCGTTCCTCTCAGTGTGTTTGTGGTGCTTCTTGGCACTCCTCAGTCATTATTATCGCAATCAACGACAGTTACTGTTCAGCGGGTGTTGAGAAATGCACCGGAATGTACGTCAACTGTACGTCGCTGAACATTTGAGTTTGGTCACGACTCTGTGTACTCGCCCTGTGCACTGAAAATCACCATCACCCGGCTTGGCGCCTCTCTTGGCACGACTTCTGCTGTGGGGTTGGTGCCTGGATGTCTGCCCTCCATTGAAATGCCTTGTTTCGTATCCGGGGCGGGACGTAGCTGCCGGAGTTGTGCTGGCGGTGCTGTGGTGGCGGCTGTTGGTGTAGTTGTGTGCAGCATTCCGGCCACTGCTTTGCTGGAAGGAGTCGTTGCTCCGCTGTGCCGGCCTCCCGAGGTGCCGAGTGCGCCACGCAGCGAGTTAGAGGCGGATCTAACGGGCTGGTGGTGAGGCCTCGAGTAAAGTTGGGAGATTGAGTGGCTTGGAGCGGCGCGGCGTATCTGAAGTACTCGTGGCCACGGTACAGCTCACGTTCCTTAACGGGGCGCGGAGGTTACCAAGGTTGAAGGGCACATGTTTTGGACAGGTGGACCGTGGCATCTTTTCTTTCTTCAGGATACCTTTGGAGACTTCTCTCAGTAGTGGTATTCAGTGGTGTACAGCCAGCTGCTCTAACTGTTTGCTGGTATCGTGCATTATGTCTGTACTGCTTCCTTTACTGGCTTTTCTGTGGCTTCACTGTTCTCTCCTTTGGCTTTTGCAGCTCAGAACGAATGCTGGAGAGAGGAAGCCATGCCAAAGTAGTCGTATACAGTACAGTTCACGATCATGACGAAAGTGTTCAGGTTCTGGAAGTTAAACACATTTATGAGCAATTGCTGGCCGTCTTTCCTTTCTTGAGGATCCCTGTGAGATGGTGTGGCTCAGTGTTTTGTTGTCTGCATCTATTGCTTCCTCTATTACTGTTTTCTGAGGCTCTGGGAGTTTGTTTACTGCTTCCTTTGGTGGCTCTTCCTGTGGCTTCACTGTTCTCTCCTTTAGCTTTGGCAGCTCAGAACGAATGCTGGAGAGAAACCATACTTGAAGTAGTCGTAGCCACAGTACAGTTCACGATCCTTGACAAAGTGTTCAGGTTCTGGAAGTTAAAGCGCACACATTTATGAGCGGTGCTGGCCGTCTTTCCTTTCTTGAGGATCCCTGTGAGATGGTGTGGCTCAGTGTTTTGTTGTTTGAAACTGTTGCTTCCTCTGTTACTGTTTTTCTGAGGCTCTGGCAGTTTGTTTACTGCGTCCTTTGGTGGCTCGTCCTGTGGCTTCACTCTTCTCTCCTTTAGCTTTGGCAGCTCAGAACAGATGCTGGAGAGGAAGCCATACTTAAATAGTCATATCCACAGTACAGCTCACGAATCTTGAAGAATGTGTTCAGGTTTTGGAAGTTTAACCTGACAATTTTCCTGACCAGGGTTTTGAGATGCATCTTGCTGTTTGAAGCTGCTATTAAGAGGCATCTTTTCCGGTGGCCAGGTAACGGCTTTGCACCTGCTGGAAGGAGCGTCCCCAGCAGTGCCTTGGTGCTCGGAGGGAGCTCATCGTATACCTCCTGTATATTATCTCTCTTGACCATGGGCAGAGTACTTACCAGAGTTTGAGGCCTCTTGCCATGGCTCACCATTTGCGTACAGTCTTCTTCATCCACTGGCTTGTGGACCTTTCTCTCTTCACCAAGTGGATAGTGATGATGAGTTTGGGGCCTCTTGCCATGGCTCACCATTTGCGTACGGTCTTCTTCATCCACTGGCTTGTGGACCTTTTCCCTCTTCACCAAGTGGATAGTGATGATGAGGTTTGAGGGCTCTTGCCAATGGCCCCTTTCCTCCATTCCCCACCACCCCATCAGCATCCTGCAAGGTGTCGGAGGAGCTCCTCCTCCACCTGCGAGAGGCTGAGCAGCGTTCTTCAGGCAGACCAGGGCCTGTTGCCCTGCATCGTCCTGGGCACCCGCGTTTTGGTTTCCTCGACGTTGTAGTCAGGTTCCTCGGAGGGGCTGCGGTGCGCCCGCCTGGCGAAGAACCGGTCAAGCACCCACAGCACCAAGCCTTCTTCTTGTGTTTTTGTTGAGTCATTTTAATGTAAATGAACAAACTTTAGCAGGGACGTGCAGGTTATCAACGTTGTCCTCTTCTGGGATGGGTCATCCTCGTCTCTCTGGAGACGAACTTGATCCTTCTTTGTGTGCTAAATCTTCTTATTACGGGAGACGTTGCTGAAACCTCGACTGACTGACTGACCCCTGTTCGAAGCGCTGCCTTGTCCTTGACGAGTTGATGGATGGATAGAGAGGATGACGCTACGATCTGTGTTATTGAGTCCCGTTTATCATATTCTTAGGGCAAGCCGAGCGATGGATAACAGGACTACAAAACATGATAGATAGATAGGTTGATTGGGGATAGAGAAATCAATATAAATAGATAAGTTTCCTTGAGTTCCGTTTTTCATATTTCTGCATCAAAACGAAAGAGGAAAGCAAGGACTACAAAGCAAAGTAGGAAGATAGATACATAGATAGACATATGGTTAGATAAATGAATAAGTTTCCCAATGCAAGAAAGAACAATAATATTGATAAAATCGTTACTTTTGTGTGGATAACTGAGATATTTTAACGTTAACTCCCTTTGCAGACAAGAATAAACATTAAGGGACTATTACACTGGGCAAATTTTCCGTTTCCATTAGGAAAAGGAGTTGTCTAAACGACCACCTTAGCAAGACCTGCAAATCTAAGGTTACTCTCTCTCTCTCTCTCTCTCTCTCTCTCTCTCTCTCTCTCTCTCGTCATCGTCGTCACTTGGTCAAAACAAACTTGAGGTGAGAGAGAGAAGAAGAAGAAATAAATTCGGGTTTTTGCTAAGATGGTCGTTGAACAACTCCTTCATAACGTTCGTGTCAAGAACAACACGACCCTACAGTCCCTGCCTAAGGTTTTAGTAAGACAATATTTTCTATATTTTCATTTGAAATATATGATAAGAAATGTAACCACACATGCATCATAACCTCCCCACAGATGCGACACTCTTGAACAATTTGTTTCCGTAGAAGTGGCACCGTTCCATGGGATGTGTTCCTCTGCACAGTGATTGTAGTCAGCTGGCAGGCCGTTCCTCTCAGTGTGTTTGTGGTGCTTCTTGGCACTCCTCAGTCATTGTTATCGCAATCAACGACAGTTACTGTTCAGCGGGTGTTGAGAAATGCACCGGAATGTACGTCAACTGTACGTCGCTGAACATTTGAGTTTGGTCACGACTCTGTGTACTCGCCCTGTTTACGAAAATCACCATCACCCGGCTTGGCGCCTCTCTTGACACGACTTCTGCTGTGGGAGTTGGTGCCTGGATGTATCTGCCTCCATTGAAATGCCTTGTATCGTATCGGGGCTGGACGTAGCTGCCGGAGTTGTGCTGGCGGTGCTGTGAGTGGCGGCTGTTGGTGTAGTTGTGTGCAGCATTCCGGCCACTGCTTTGCTGGAAGGAGTCGTTGCTCCGCTGTGCCGGCCTCCCGAGGTGCCGAGGTGCGCCACGCAGCGAGTTAGAGGCGGATCTAACGGGCTGGTGGTGAGGCCTCGAGGTAAAGTTGGGAGATTGAGTGGCTTGGAGCGGCGCGGCGTATCTGAAGTACTCGTGGCCACGGTACAGCTCACGTTCCTTAACGGGGGCGCGGAGGTTACCAAGGTTGAAGGGCACATGTTTTGGACAGGTGGACCGTGGCATCTTTTCTTTCTTCAGGATACCTTTAGGAGACTTCCCTCCAGTAGTGGTATTCAGTGGTGTACAGCCAGCTGCTGTAACTGTTTGCTGGTATCGTGCATTATATCTGTTTCCTGCGTCTTTTACTGGCCCTTTCTGTGGCCTCACTGTTCTCTCCTTTGGCTTTGGCAGCTCAGAACGAATGCTGGAGAGAGGGAAGCCATACTTGAAGTAGTCGTAGCCACAGTACAGTTCACGATCCTTGACGAAAGTGTTCAGGTTCTGGAAGTTAAAGCGCACACATTTATGAGCGGTGCTGGCCGTCTTTCCTTTCTTGAGGATCCCTGTGAGATGGTGTGGCTCAGTGTTTTTGTTGTCTGCATCTATTGCTTCCTCTATTACTGTTTTCTGAGGCTCTGGGAGTTTGTTTACTGCTTCCTTTGGTGGCTCTTCCTGTGGCTTCACTGTTCTCTCCTTTAGCTTTGGCAGCTCAGAACGAATGCTGGAGAGAGGGAAGCCATACTTGCAAATGATCGTAACCACAGTACAGCTCACGATCCTTGACGAAAGTGTTCAGGTTCTGGAAGTTAAGCGCACACATTTATGAGCAGTGCTGGCCGTCTTTCCTTTCTTGAGGATCCCTGTGAGATGGTGTGGCTCAATGTTTTTGTTGTTTGAAACTATTGCTTCCTCTGTTACTGTTTTCTGAGGCTCTGGCAGTTGTTTACTGCTTCCTTTGGTGGCTCTTCCTGTGGCTTCACTCTTCTCTCCTTTAGCTTTGGCAGCTCAGAACGAATGCTGGAAGAGAGCCATACTTGAAGTAGTCGTATCCACAGTACAGCTCACGAATTTTGAAGAATGTGTTCAGGTTTTGGAGTTTAACCTGACAATTTTCCTGACCGGGGTTTGAGATGCATCTTGCTGTTTGAAGCTGCTATTAAAGGCATCTTTTCCGGTGGCCAGGTAACGGCTTTGCACCTGCTGGAAGGCGTCCCCAGCAGTGCCTTGGTGCTCGGAGGAGCTCATCGTATACCTCCTGTATATTATCTCTCTTGACCATGGGCGATGCCCACCAGAGTTTGAGGCCTCTTGCCATGGCTCACCATTTGCGTACGGTCTTCTTCATCCACTGGCTTGTGGACCTTTTCCCTCTTCACCAAGTGGATAGTGATGATGAGAGTTTGAGGCCTCTTGCCATGGCTCACCATTTGCGTACGGTCTTCTTCATCCACTGGCTTGTGGACCTTTTCCCTCTTCACCAAGTGGATAGTGATGATGAGGGTTTGAGGGCTCTTGCCAATGGCCCCCTTTCCTCCATTCCCCACCACCCCATCAGCATCCTGCAAGGTGTCGGAGGAGCTCCTCCCTCCACCACTGCGAGAGGCTGAGCAGCGTTCTTCAGGCAGACCAGGGCCTGTTGCCTGCATCGTCCTGGGCACCCGCGTTTTGGTTTCCTCGACGTTGTAGTCAGGTTCCTCGGAGGGGCTGCGGTGCGCCCGCCTGGCGAAGAGCCAGTCGAAGCACCCACAGCACCAAGCCTTCTTCTTGTGTTTTTGTTGAGTCATTTTAATGTAAATGAACAAACTTTAGCAGGGACGTGCAGGTTATCAACGTTGTCCTCTTCTGGGATGGGTCATCCTCGTCTCTCTAGGAGACGAACTTGATCCCTTCTTTGTGTGCTAAATCTTCTTATTACGGAGACGTTGCTGGAAACCTCGACTGACTGACTGACTGACCCCTGTTCGAAGCGCTGCCTTGTCCTTGACGAGTTGATGGATGGATAGAGAGGATGACGCTACGATCTGTGTTATTGAGTTACGTTTATCATATTCTTAGGGCAAGCCGAGCGATGGATAACTTAAGGACTACAAAACATGATAGATAGATAGGTTGATTGGGGATAGAGAAATCAATATAAATAGATAAGTTTCCTTGAGTTCCGTTTTTCATATTTCTGCATCAAAACGAAAGAGGGAAAGCTTAAGGACTACAAAGCAAGGTAGGAAGATAGATACATAGATAGATATATGGTTAGATAAATGAATAAGTTTCCCAATGCAAGAAAGAACAATAATATTGATAAAATCGTTACTTTTGTGTGGATAACTGAGATATTTAAACGTTAACTCCTTTGCAGACAGAATAAACATTAAGGGACTATTACACTGGGCAAATTTTCCGTTTCCGTTGGAAAGGAGTTGTCCTAAACGACCACCTTAGCAAGACCTGCAAATCTAGGTTACTCTCTCTCTCTCTCTCTCTCTCTCTCTCTCTCTCTCGTCGTCATCGTCGTCCTTGGTCAAAACAAACTTGAGGTGAGAGAGAGAGAGAGAATTCGCAGGTTTGCTAAGATGGTCGTTAGACAACTCTTTCATAACGTTTCGTGTAAAGAACAACACGACCCTACAGTCCCTGCCTAAGGTTTTTGTAAGACAATATTTTCTATATTTTCATTGAAATATATGATAAGAAATGTAACCACACACATGCATCGCAACACTCCCACAGATGCGACACTCTTGAACAATTTGTTCCGTAAGTGGCACCGTTCCATGGGATGTGTTCCTCTGCACAGTGATTGTAGTCAGCTGGCGAGCCGTTCACTCTCAGTGTGTTTGTGGTGCTTCTTGGCACTCCTCAGTCATTGTTATCACCAATCAACGACAGTTACTGTTCAGCGGGTGTTGAGAAATGCACCGGAATGTACGTCAACTGTACGTCGCTGAACATTTGAGTTTGGTCACGACTCTGTGTACTCGCCCTGTGCTTACAGAAAATCACCATCACCCGGCTTGGCGCCTCTCTTGACACGACTTCTGCTGTGGGAGTTGGGCCTGGATGTGTCTGCCTCCATTGAAATGCCTTGTTTCGTATCGGGGCGGGACGTAGCTGCCGGGTTGTGCTGGCGGTGCTGTGGTGGCGGCTGTTGGTGTAATTGTGTGCAGCATTCCGGCCACTGCTTTGCTGGAAGGTCGTTGCTCCGCTGTGCGGCCTCCCGAGGTGCCGAGGTGCGCCACGCAGCGAGTTAGAGGCGGATCTAACGGGCTGGTGGTGAGCCTCGAGGTAAGTTAGAGATTGAGTGGCTTGGAGCGGCGCGGCGTATCTGAAGTACTCGTGGCCACGGTACAGCTCACGTTCCATAACGGGGGCGCGGAGGCTACCAAGGTTGAAGGGCACATGTTTTGGACAGGTGGACCGTGGCATCTTTCTTTCTTCAGGATACCTTTGGAGACTTCCACTCAATAGTGGTATTCAGTGGTGTACAGCCAGCTGCTCTAACTGTTTGCTGGTGTCGTGTATTATATCTGTTTCCTGCGTCTTTTACTGGCCCTTTCTGTGGCTCACTGTTTCTCTCCTTTGGCTTTGCAGCTCAGAACGAATGCTGGAGAGAGGAAGCCATACTTGAAGTAGTCGTAGCCACAGTACAGTTCACGATCCTTGACGAAAGTGTTCAAGTTCTGGAAGTCAAGCGCACACATTTATGAGCGGTGCTAGCCGTCTTTCCTTTCTTGAGGATCCCTGTGAGATGGTGTGGCTCAGTGTTTTGTTGTCTGCATCTGTTGCTTCCTCTATTACTGTTTTTCTGAGGCTCTGGGAGTTGTTTACTGCTTCCTTTGGTGGCTCGTCCTGTAGCTTCACTGTTCTCTCCTTTAGCTTTTGCAGCTCAGAACAGATGCTGGAGAGAGGAAGCCATACTTGAAGTAGTCGTAGCCACAGTACAGTTCACGATCCTTGACGAAAGTGTTTCAGGTTCTGGAAGTTAAAGCGCACACATTTATGAGCGGTGCTGGCCGTCTTTCCTTTCTTGAGGATCCCTGTGAGATGGTGTGGCTCAGTGTTTTGTTGTTTGAAACTGTTGCTTCCTCTGTTACTGTTTCTGAGGCTCTGGCAGTTTGTTTACTGCTTCCTTTGGTGGCTCTTCCTGTGCCTTCCTCTTCTCTCCTTTAGCTTTGGCAGCTCAGAACGAATGCTGGAGAGGAAAGCCATACCAAATCGTATCCACAGTACAGCTCACGAATTTTTGAAGAATGTGTTCAGGTTTTGGAAGTTTAACTGACAATTTTTCTGACCGGGGTTTGAG